>NC_053024.1:464525685-464705618 GCF_003073215.2 Triticum urartu
ATCATTTCAGTACCCAATGCAAATTGTTTCATGATCGTATCATGTCCAAAAATTGTGATGACTTGATTTCCCTTGCACATCATAATGAACTTAGTTTGCTTTTGGGTTATGAAGAAATGAAATGTCAAACTAAGCATATTCCAGAATATAACCTTGAGAAATTCCTCGATATTGATCTAGAAGAAATTTATATGTATTGTGCGGTGAATTGCATTGAAAATCCTTATATTACCAATTACATAAAGAAAAGAAAACAAATAGAAGATGAATAGAATACTAATGAAAGGGAAGAGACTTCCCTATATTCTCCTATTATTTCTTATGATGAATCAGGTAACGAGGAGGAGCCTTCTATTCAACCAATCTCATTAATAAGGAGCTCCAAAAAGAGGATTGAACCCACACATGATGTGAAGAAGAAAAAGAAAAGACGGAGAAGTAAAGGTAGAAAGGTATCTCTCCCAAATGATGTTGCTCCTATTTCTCATTGTGATGATGATAATTGCTATACTATTGGTGTTATCCATACTATTAATGATGAGAGTGATTATGCTTATGATATGAAAAGGCCCAAGCTTGGGGATGCTATGTTTGATGAAGATGATGTTTTTGAGAATATATTTGCTGCAATTAATGTTTGTCCCAAGCTTGGGGATGCTACGTTTAATCAAGATGGTATTTTTAGTCTCCCAAGTTTTGATATGCAAATTTAAAATGATGATAGCATGCCACCTACTTATGATGATTATATTGATGAAAGCGAGTTTGGAAGAGTGTCAACTTTAGGAAGTAATGATCCCACTATTTTGGAGGATGTTAAATCTTATTATGATAATTATGAAAGTGGATTTGGAGAGGTCATGACTTTATTTAGTAATGATTCCACTATCTTGGAAGAGGTTTCAATCGATTATGATGAGAACAAAGTTGCTACTTATGATAATTATTGTGATCATACATATGCTATAGAAAGTAGTGATGATTATATTTATAAAACTTGTCATGATTATGATTACCTTTTTCGGAACATTACTCTTTTAATGTGGAAACAATTTATAGTATTCGAGTCTCTTATGATACTCCCACTATTCAGATTGAGAAGAATTTTGCTTATGTAGAGAGTAGTAAATTTTCTATGCTTGTAGATCATGAAAAGAATGCTTTAGGTGCTGGTTATATTGTTGAATTAATTTATGATGCTACTGAAAATTATTATGAGGGACGAATATATGCTTGTAGGAATTGCAATAATATCAAGTTTCCTCTCAACGTGCTTAAGGTTTTGAAGTTATGCTTGTTTTGCCTTCCTATGCTAGGTGATTATTGTTCATGATGCTCTCTTTAATTCTTATCTTTTATGTGAGCATCATTGAAATCATCATGCCTAGCTAGGGGCGTTAAACGATGACGCTTGTTGGGAGGCAACCCAATTTTATTTTAGTTCCTTGCTTTTTGTTCCTGTTTAGTGATAAATTAATAATATATCCTCTGTTATGATTGTGTCTTTTATGTTTTAATTAGTGTTTGTGCCAAGTAAAGCCTTTAGGATCTTCTTGAGTGATTGTTATTTGATCTTGTTGTAAAAAAACAGAAAGTATGCGATCACGAGAATAATTTTAGTTTTTTACCAGAGAGCGATAAAATACCAATTCCACTTTCAGTATATTAAAGAACAAATTTCCTAGGAATTCCTAATTTCTCAAGATTTTTGGAATTACATAAGTATTTGAAACCTACAGATTACTACAGACAGTTCTGTTTTTGACAGATTATGTTCTCTATGTGTTGTTTGCTTATTTTGATGAATCTATGAGTAGTATCGGAGGGTATGAACCATAGAGAAGTTGGAATATAGTAGATATTACACCAATATGAATTTACAATGAGTTCACAATAGTACCTAAGTGGTGATTTATTTTCTTATACTAACGGAGCTTACGAGTTTTCTGTTAAGTTTTCTGTTGTGAAGTTTTCAAGTTTTGGGTAAAGATTCGACGGACTATGGAATAAGGAGTGGCAAGAGCCTAAGCTTGGGGATGCCAAAGGCACCCAAAGGTAATATTCAAGGACAACCAAGAGCCTAAGCCTGGGGATGCCCCGGAAGGCATCCCCTCTTTCGTCTTCGTTCATCGGTAACTTTACTTGGAGCTATATTTTTATTTACCACATGATATGTGTTTTGCTTGGAGCGTCATTTTATTTTATTTAGTTTTGCTTGCTGTTTGAATAAAATACCAAGATCTGAAATTCTTAAATGTTAGAGATTCTTCACACAGTTGCATAATTATTCGACTACTCATTGATCTTCACTTATATCTTTCGGAGTAGTTTGTTGTTTGCTCTAGTGCTTCACTTATATCTTTTTAGAGCACGGCGGTGGTTTTATTTTATAGAAATAGATGAACTCTCATGCTTCACTTATATTATTTTGAGAGTCCTAAACATCATGGTAATTTGCTTTGGTTATGAATTTAGTCCAAATATGATGGGCATCCAAGAGGGATATAATAAAAACTTTCATATAAAGTGCATTGAATACTAAGAGAAGTTTGATACTTGATGATTGTTTTGAGATATGGAGATGGTGATATTAGAGTCATGCTAGTTGAGTAGTTGTGAATTTGAGGAATACTTGTGCTGAAGTTTGTGATTCCCGTAGCATGCACGTATGGTGAACCGTTATGTGATGAAGTCGGAGCATGATTTATTTATTGATTGTCTTCCTTATGAGTAGCGGTCGGGGACGAGCGATGGTATTTTCCTACCAATCTATCCCCCTAGGAGCATGCGCATAGTTCTTTGTTTCGATAACTAATAGATTTTTGCAATAAGTATGTGATTCCTTTATGACTAATGTTGAGTCCATGGATTATACGCACTCTCACCCTTCCACCATTGCTAGCCTCTCTAGTACCGCGCAACTTTCGCCGGTACCATAAACCCACCACATATCTTCCTCAAAACAGACACCATACCTACCTATTATGGCATTTCCATAGCCATTCTGAGATATATTGCCATGCAACTTTCCACCGTTCCGTTTGTTATGACACACTTCATCATTGTCATATTTCTTTGCATGATCATGTAATTGACATTGTATTTTTGGTAAAGCCATCGTTCATAATTTTCATACATGTCACTCATGCATCATTGCATATCCCGGTACACCGCCGGAGGCATTCATATAGAGTCATATTTTGTTCTAAGTATCGAGTTGTAACTCTTGAGTTGTAAGTAAATAAAAGTGTAATGATCTTCATTATTAGAGCATTGTCCCATGTGAGGAAAGGATGATGGAGACTATGATTCCCCCACAAGTCGGGATGAGACTCCGGACGAAAAAGAAAAAAAAAGAGGCCATAAAAAATAAAAATAAAAGGCCCAAATAAAAAAATAAAAAAATGAGAGAAAAAGAGAGAAGGGGCAATGCTACTATCCGTTTACCACACTTGTGCTTCAAAGTAGCACCATGATCTTCATGATAGAGAGTCTCCTATGTTGTCACTTTCATATACTAGTGGGAATCTTTCATTATAGAACTTGGCTTGTATATTCCAATGATGGGCTTCCTCAAAATGCCCTAGGTCTTCGTGAGCAAGCAAGTTGGATGCACACCCACTTAGTTTCTTTTTGAGCTTTCATACACTTATAGCTCTAGTGCATCCGTTACATGGAAATCCCTACTCACTCACATTGATATCTATTGATGGGCATCTCCATAGCCCGTTGATATGCCTAGTTGATGTGAGACTATCATCTCCTTTTTGTCTTCTTCACAACCACCATTCTATTCCACCATAGTGCTATGTCCACGGCTCACGCTCAGGTATTGCGTGAAGATTGAAAAAAGTTTGAGAACATCAAAAGTATGAAACAATTGCTTGGCTTGTCATCGGGGTTGTGCATGATTAAATATTTTGTGTGATGAAGATAGAGCATAGCCAGACTATATGATTTTGTAGGGATAGCTTTCTTTGGGGATGTTATTTTGAGAAGACATGATTGCTTTGTTAGTATGCTTGAAGTATTATTGTTTTATGTCAATATTAAAGTTTTGTCTTGAATCTTATGGATCTGAATATTCTTGCCACAATAAAGAGAATTACTTAAAGAAATATGTTAGGTAGCATTACACATCAAAAATTCTGTTTTTATCATTTACCTACTCGAGGACGAGCAGGAATTAAGCTTGGGGATGCTGATACGTCTCCAACGTATCTATAATTTTGTATTATTCCATGCTATTATATTATCAACCTTGGATGTTTTATATGCATTAATATGCTATTTTATATGATTTTGGGGACTAACCTATTAACCTAGATCCTAGTGCCAGTTTCTTTTTTTCGTTGATTTTGAGTATCGCAGAAAAGGAAAACCAAACGGAGTCCAATTGACCTGAAACTTCACGGAGATCATTTTTGGACCAGAAGAAGCCCACGGAGTACCGGACCTAGGCTAGAAGAGTCATGAGGCCACCACGAGGGTGGGGGCGCGCCCTACCCCCTTGGGCGTGGCCCCCTACCTCGTGGACCCCTCGTGGCTCCCCTGACCGACTTCTTTCGCTTATATATATATCCATATACTCTAAAAACTTCGGGGAGCAAAATAGATCGGGAGTTCCACCGTCAGAAGCCTCCATAGCCACCGAAAACCAATCTAGTCCCGTTCCGGCACCTTGACGGAGGGGAGGGAATCCCTCTCCGGTGGCCATCTTCATCATCCCGGTGCTCTCCATGACGAGGGGGAGTAGTTCTCCCTCGAGGCTGAGGGTATGTACCAGTAACTATGTGTTTGATCTCTCTCTCTCTCTCTCGTGTTCTTGAGGTGGTACAATCTTGATGTATCGCGAGCTTTGCTATTATGGTTGGATGTTATGATGTTTCTCCCCCTCTACTCTCTTGTGATGAATTGAGTTTTCCCTTTGAAGTTGTCTTAACGGATTGAGTCTTTAAGGATTTGAGAACACTTTATGTATGTCTTGCACGTGCTTATCTGTGGTGACAATGGGATATCATGTGATCCACTTGATGTATGTTTTGGTGATCAACTTGCGAGTTCCGTGACCATGTGAACTTATGAATAGGGGTTGGCACACGTTTTCATCTTGACTCTCCAGTAGAAACTTTGGGGCACTCTTTGAAGTTCTTTGTGTTGGTTGAATAGATGAAACTGAGATTGTGTGATGCATATCGTATAATCATACCCGCGGATACTTGAGGTGACATTGGAGTATCTAGGTGACATTAGGTTTTTGGTTGATTTGTGTCTTAAGGTGTTATTCTAGTACGAACTCTATGATAGATTGAACGGAAAGAATAGTTTCGTGTTATTTTACTACAGACTCTTGAATAGATCGATCAGAAAGGATAACTTTGAGGTGGTTTCGTACCCTACCATAATCTCTTCGTTTGTTCTCTGCTATTAGTGACTTTGGAGTGACTCTTTTTGTTGCATGTTGAGGGATTGTTATATGACAATGAAAGTGCAACTATCCCTAGGTGGTTTTGGTAATTCATAACAACATATAGCTCATTGAGCTAATGCTATTCCAAGATGATTATTTCAGGAAAGCTCAATGATTGGCATGGCATGGATGTGAAAGTGGAACCCTCAAAATGCTAAGGACAAAGGATTGGCTCAAGCTCAAAAGCTCAAGACTCTTCATTTTATATTTTAGTGATCCAAGATCACATTGAGTCTTTAGGAAAAGCCAATACTATCAAGGAGGGATGAGGTGTTGCTTAATGAGCCTCTTGCTTCATGTGCTTAGTGATATGCTCCAAAACCCTCAACTACTTTCCCATATCCACATATGACCTAAACCCTAAGCCAAACTCGGTCCTACCGATTCTTCCTATCCGGCGCCACCGAGTTTCACTTGTCATAAGCCACTGCCAAACCCTAGCATTTCGGTTCTACCGATAGGGATCTCGGTCTCACCGAGATGGGGTTGCAAACTCTCTGTTTCCCTTTCTAACTTTTCGGTCTCACCGAAAGAGCGAATCGGTCCCACCGAGATTGCAATGTAAATTCAGTGTTTCCCCTTTGTAACTTTCGGTCTCACCGAAAGAGCAAATCGGTCCCACCGAGATTGCAATGTAAACTCAGTGTTTCCCCTTTGTAACTTTTCGGTCTCGCCGAGTTCCACTTGGTCTCACCGAAAGAGCAAATCGATCCCACCGAGTTTGCCTGACCAACTCTCTGGTTAGCTAATTACCAAATTCGGTCTCACCGAGTTTGTGTAATCGGTCTCACCGAGATTACGTTATGCCCAAACCCTAACCACATCGGTCCTACCGAGTTGCATATCAGTCCCACCGAAAAACACTAACAGTCACTAGGTTTACATTTTCGGTCCGACCGAGCTTATTGATTCGGTCCCACCGAGATTGGAAAACTGTGTAACGGTTTGATTTTGTGTGGAGGCTATATATACCCCTCCACCTTCTTCTCATTCGAGGAGAGAGCCATCAGAACACACACACCATTCCAACTCATATGTTCTGAGAGAGAACCACCTACTCATGTGTTGAGACCAAGACATTCCATTCCTACCATATGAATCTTGATCTCTAGCCTTCCCAAGTTGCTTTCCACTCAAACCCTCTTTCCACCAAATCCAAATCCTATGAGAGAGAGTTGAGTGTTGGGGAGACTATCATTTGAAGCACAAGAGCAAGGAGTTCATTACCTACACACCATTTGTTACTTCTTGGAGAGTGGTGTCTCCTAGATTGGCTAGGTGTCACTTGGGAGCCTCCGACAAGATTGTGGAGTTGAACCAAGGAGTTTGTAAGGGCAAGGATCTCGCCTACTTCGTGAAGATCTACCGCTAGTGAGGCAAGTCATGTGTGGGCGATGGCCATGGTGGGATAGGCAAGGTTGCTTCTTCGTGGACCCTTTGTGGGTGGTTGCTTCTTCGTGGACCCTTCGTGGGTGGAGCCCTGTGTGGACTCGCGCAACCGTTACCCTTGGGTGGAGCCCTGTGTGGACTCGCGCAACCGTTACCCTTCGTGGGTTGAAGTCTCCATCAACGTGGATGTAGGATAGCACCACCTATCCGAACCACGGGAAAAACATCCGTGTCTCCAATAGCGTTTGAATTCTCCAAACCCATCCCTTTACATTCTTGCAAGTTGCATTCTTTACTTTCCGCTGCCTATATACTCTTTGCATGCTTGCTTGAATTATGTGATGATTGCTTGACTTGTCCTAAATTAGCTAAAATCTGCCAAGAACTAAAATTGGGAAAAGGTTAAGTTTTTATTTGGTCAAGTAGTCTAATCACCCCCCCTCTAGACATACTTTCGATCCTACAAGTGGTATCAGAGCTTTGGTCTCCATTTGCTTGATCTCCATAGCCTTTGGTGGTCATAGCCTTGGTTTCACAACCTAGGAGAGTATGGCGTCTAGCGAAGGAAATTATCACCGTAGAGGTCCTTACTTTGATGGTACTAATTTTGCTAGTTGGAAGCATAAAATGAAAATGCATATTCTTGGACATAACCCCGCCGTTTGGGCTATTGTGTGTGTTGGTTTGCAAGGTGACTTCTTTGATGGGAGAGAACCGAACCGTGAAGCTACCGCGGATGAGTTGAAGATGTTGCAATACAATGCTCAAGCTTGTGATATTCTCTTCAACGGATTGTGCCCCGAAGAATTCAACAAAATCAGCCGTCTTGAGAATGCAAAGGAAATTTGGGACACTTTGATTGATATGCACGAAGGTACCGACTCCGTCAAGGAATCCAAGTTGGATGTGCTTCAAAGCCAACTTGACAAGTTCAAGATGAAGGATGGTGAAGGTGTCGCCGAAATGTACTCTAGGCTTGCTCTCATCACAAATGAGATTGCCGGCTTAGGAAGTGAAGAGATGACCGATAAATTCATCATCAAGAAGATTCTAAGAGCCTTGGATGGAAAATATGATACCGTGTGCACACTGATCCAAATGATGCCCAATTACAAAGATCTCAAGCCAACGGAAGTGATTGGAAGAATTGTTGCTCATGAGATGTCACTTAAGGATAAAGAGGAACTTCACAACAAATCAAGTGGTGCCTATAAAGCCTCATGTGAAGCCCCTACATCATCAAGTGAGAAACAAGACTTCAATGAAGAATTGAGCTTAATGGTGAAGAACTTCAACAAGTTCTACAAGAGTAGAAGCAAAGATAGAAGCTTCAAGTCAAGGTCCTACAATGACAAAAGATCTTCTAGTCGAGAGCGAAACTGCTACAATTGTGGAAGACCCGGACACTATTCCAATGAGCGTACGGCTCCCTACAAAAGAAGAGAAGATTCTCCAAAAAGAAGAAGCAAAGAATCACCACCTAGAGAGAGAAGGGGTAGAGATGATCGTTATGAACGAAGATACTCATGGAGAAGCAAGGATTCGGAAAGGAAGGAAAAATCATCAAGGAGCTACACAAGACGAAGACATCAAGCTCATGTTGGTGAATGGGTATCCGGCTCTGACTCCGACAGCCACTCCGAGAGAAGTTATTACTCTGGCTCCGAAGATACTCAAGATGAAGGTGTTGCCGGTCTAGCACTTGTGTCAACCAACTCCTACGACATATTTGACTCACCAAATGAGGGAATTGGAAAATGCTTCATGGCCAAAGGTCCTAAGGTAACACACCCCGAGTATGTTGATTTCAATAGTGATGAAGATGACTTGTTAGGTGATGATTTGCTTGTTGACAACTCAGGTGATGAATACTATGATGAAATGTCAATTAAACATGCTAATCAAGATAAAACGAATGACAATGATAAGGAGAAGATTGAGGCTCTAACTAAAGAACTAAAAACTCTTAAGTTAGCTCATGACACTATCGTCGAAGATCATCGAAGATCATCGAGAACTTTTAAGAGATCATGAGAAATTATGCTTTGAAAAGCTCAATCTTGAGCAAGAGCATGAATTCTTAAAAGCAATCAATGATGATCTCCGTAAGAAAAGTTCTTCTTACATTGCCAAGCGTTTACTCTCATCTACTTACATGCCTCAAGTCAAGTCTAGTAACAAGAACAAGAAAGATTCTTCCTCTAGTAGTAACAATGATCATGCTAAATCCAATATTGTTGCTTCTAGTAGTTCTCTTGATTTCACTAATGATTCTCTTAGCCAAGTTACACTTGAGCAAGAAAATAGTTTATTGAAGGGAATTATAGAGAAAGGAGTGTACAAAAGCCTTGCCGGGAGTAAGCAATTCGAGGAAATTGTGCGCAAGCAAGGAATGCACCGGAAGAATCAAGGTGTTGGTTTTGAACGAAAGGTCAATGCCAATGGAGTTGAGTGGGAAGAAGATCAATACCCCAAGACAAAGTTTGTCCCTCAACAAGAGAAGTATGATACTTCTTTCAAGGGGACACAAGCTCAAGATGATCTTCCACCACAAGACTACAAGCAAAAAGGCAAGGACAAGCTTCAAGAGGAAATCGACGCATTTGAAGAAGCTCCTAAGACCTTAGTCAAGTGGATTCCCAAGACTACTTCAAGTTCCACTTCATCAAGTACGACTACAACTCCAAGGATTCCCATCAAGATGATGTGGATCCAAAAGAAGAAGAACTAGAGAGTTCTTGAGGGTGACTCCGCCAACATACTTCACTCTTATCATTTTGGCGAGAACAAGTGTAATCAACTTCCACATCTTGCACTAGTACAAGGAGTCACAAACCCTCTTGTTGGTAAGACAAGGGACAAGGTAACCTAAAAGTCTTCATGGACATCATCTTGTGTGTGCATCACTCTATGTCTATGGATATCCTTGTTTGTTCCTTGTGGGACTAACCCATGTAGGTATTGAAAGTGCAATTCACTCAAATGGATAGCTCCAAGTGATCTACATCAACATTGAGCATCCACATCTTCAACATCTACATGAAGTCATCATCGACAAAACCCAAGGTTAGTTCATCCCTCTTAGGGGGGATATCACATCTAGGGGGAGCTTTACTCTAAGACTTGAGCTAAAGCAACTCTAAAGATGTGAATACAACAATGCTTTATGTAAAAGTGGTAACCCCACTTGAGCTTAAACGATGAGTATGACCTATGATCAAGTGTTCTCACTTGACTCCTAAGTCAATATACTCATATATAGATGACCTAGTCATCGCAAATTGCTTGATAGATGCTAGAATTGGTTGTGCATGCCTTGCCACATATTTCATTTGTCATCTTATTGTGTGAGCATGCTGGTTGCATATTTTACTCATTCGAGGACATCCACTTGTTGTTTTGATTGTTCGGTTTTATTTCTTTTTGCCAAGTGGATGGACAAGAATGCCTAAGAACCTCCTCTAGCTATCTATGCTTTTCTCGTCTCAAATTCTATTCATGCTGCATCACAAAATTTGATCAAGTCAGATTCGAACCACTCTGTGTGAGGAGCGCTCGGAGTCCCCGATTCGTCATAGACTTAAACTTCCAAAACCTCTTTATGATTCTCGGTCTGACCGATACCCTGCTTTCGGTCCTACCGAGATCATTAAGTTGATCTAGGTTTTCGATCTCGGTGCAACCGATTTGAACATTTCGGTCACACCGAGTTTCAGTAACTGCACGCAGTTATGAATCTCGGTGTCACCGAGTTGTTCCACTCGGTCACACCGACAGGGTCGGGCTATATATAGTCACGGGCAAAATTTTGGAAATTTCTCCGAACCCCTTCGCCCGCGCGATAGCCTGCTCTGCCTTCGTGGTCTCCGGATCATCTTCTCGCCGCCAGCCGCCTCCAGTAGCTGGTCTCCGTCGCCGTCAACGGGAATTCTGCCCCCGCCGTTGCCGCCGTAGCGAGTCTCCGCCGAACTAGGGTATGGACTCGATCACAGTGCTATTCCCCGTCCAATTCCTAGCACATTGTGTTCTTCATGTTTCTTGCCACGATTGAAACACTTCTATCCAGTCAAAACGCTTATAGATTAGGTTTGATTCGAAAATTTTAGGGTTAGGTTTCCGCCGAAACCATCTCGGACCCACCGAGTTGAAAAACTCGGTCCCACCGATTTGGCTTATGCCATTGCACAAGTGAGACTCGGTCTGACCGAGAATTACTTATCGGTGTGACCGATTTTGGAACTCAGTGAAACCCTAGCAGTCTTGGTGCCACCGAACTGTGACTCGGTCCAACCGAGTTCACTAGTTTAGGTTCCAAAACTGCTTCAGTATCACCGAGTTTGAAAATCGGTAGATCCGAGATGATTTCAGTGGGAAACTAAAACTAAGTTTTTGGATCATTCTTTTGCAAAAATCTCTGCATTTTGTGATGCTCATCCACTCTATCTCATCTATAATCTGTTCACATGGTCAGCAGTCAGTTTGCAGCATGTCTGATCAAAGTGATAGCCAAAACATGTCAGAGCAGCAGGTGCACATGAGTGAGGGCACTAGTCCCTCAAGTTCTTCAGATGAAGGCAGCAGGAGCACCCCTAGCAACTTGCCAAAGGCTGCCACCAGATAGAGGAAGAAGAGGACTTCAGACTCTGAAGATGAAGACTATGTGGCAGAGGAAGAGGCCACTTCCAAGAGAGTTGAGCCAGCTCAAGGCACAAAGCCAGGGCTGAAGATCAAAAGGCCAGCAGGCAGGCAGCCCATGTCAAAGGCAAGAGCTTCAACTGAGAAGCCCACTCCCAAAGAGCCAATTGCTGCTGAGGGAAAGAAAAGAAAGGAAAGGGTCAAGAAGACCGTGGCCAGAGTACTAGGAAAGGCTTCCATCATGGAAGAGGAAGAGGAAGAAGAGGTAGCTGCACCAGCACCCAAGGCACCCAAGCTGATGGGTGATGTCATAAGGTCAGGGGCTACTGCATCTAAGCCCAAAGCTGCCTCCAAGCCAAAACCCAAGAGAAATACAAGGAGCATTCCTGCAGCTGAGAAGAACAAGGCCCCAGTGCATGAGACTGTTGCTGAAGAAGAGGATGAGGAGCAAGTTCTGAGAAAGCTCAAGCCCAAGATCCCAGACCACAACGATGCTCATCCTGTGGCTGAGGACATGAAGCTCAGGAGAGATTCAGGGCTGAGGAAGTGGAGAGAAGCAGACCCATATGCTTCTAGGAGGAGGACTGCCATGGATTACAGGTTCCACACCAAGGAGCAGCAAGATTTTTATGAGACAGTTTTGCTTGATAAGAAACCCATAGTCTGTGATATGAGATGGGTCGACTGGACCTACATGAAGGAGAATGAGGAGCACTACCCTGGAGTATTTGACAGCTTTAGTGCTTGTGGAGTTGCTGACTTTGTTGGGCAGAAGCTCACAAAGTGGAACGAGGAGCTGATCATGCAATTCTACTCCACAGCACAATTTTATTCAGATGGGAGGATCATATGGATGTCTGAGGGTACAAGGTACCAATCCACAGTTGTTGAGTGGGCATAGATCATTAATGCCCCAGAGGAGCATGATGATGACTTGGATATATGTGCCAAGAAGAAGATGGACCATAACTCCATGTCCAATATGTACAAGGAAATTCCCAATGAGGCACTTGACACGTTCAAATTTGGCTCAGTGCACTACCTTCTGTCAGGACTGCCAACGATCAATTGGATATTGAGGCACACCTTATTGCCCAAGTCTGGAGATCACAAGATGATCAGAGGCCATGCTATCAACCTGCTTCATGTATTTGATGTACCTCAGAAGTTCAAGGTGATGAGCCTAATAGTGGAAACAATCAAGAGGACTGCAGCAGACCAGAAGAGGAGTTGCGGATATGCCCCTCAGATCCAGGAGCTCATCAACTCCAAGATGGGCACGGGCATATATTTATTGGACAAGGAACACCTGCCCATCCGTCCAGATTTTGAGGACAATGAAGTTGTCATGACTGAAAATGAACCGTCATCTGCCCAAGCATTTGCAAATAAGGAGAAGGCAAGGAAGGAGAAAGCTTCCAAGATGCCAACTCAAGAGGAGGCATCTGAGTACTTCTTGAAGACCAAACAAGAGCAGCTTGGTTACCTCATTGCATCCACCCTGCGGATTGAGAAAGGACTAGCCACCCTAACTCAAAACCAGGCAAGCCTAGAGAGAATCATGGAACAAAAGTTCTATGACTTGGATGTCAAGGTAACGGAGATTCAGACTGCAGTGGAGCAGCTCCAAGATGATATGCAGGAGAGGAGAGGCAGGACTACCACTCATGCCTTTGCCAGAGTGCCCAGAGGTCCAAGGTCGTCTGCCGTGCCAGTTGCTGACACAAGAGCCACCACCTCAGCACCAGCCACAGCCTCAGTTCCACCAGCTCTAGCATCTACCTCAGCTCCAACTCCAGCGTCTACTTCAGCATCTACCGAAGCCTTCGTCCTTGGAGTGATCCGGACACCACCACCACCAGAAGATCAAGCCTGAGCGTCGATCTAGTGCTATGCATTTTCTAGGAACTTTTTGGTAACTTGTTGCCAAAGGGGGAGAAGATGTATAGATCATAGGCTTCGGGAGAGAGAGTGTTGCTTTTCTCTCTTGCTTTATTTGGTGGTTTTTCAAACTTGTTTGCTTTTGAGTGCTTGAGATACTACGTCATTATTTGTGAGACATTGATGATCATGTGTTTGATCATAAGCTACACTTAATGCTTGATGAATGCTATTATCTTATCTATCTTATGTGATCATTCACTATTCTTGGTGATGAGTGCATGTATTTCATTCTTATCTTTTTAAGCGATCCACCAAGATGTATGTGATATGGAAGAGTAACCCATGATTCTAACTCCCTGTGCATTTGCAGTCCAAAGCAAATTTTAAATATGCACAAATTTAGGGGGAGCTCTTACTTATCACATACCTCTCAAAGCGACGATATATTTCATGCTTATTATCATTTGTCGAAGCTTTGATCTATATGTTGTCATCAATTACCAAAAAGGGGGAGATTGAAAGTGCAACTATCCCTAGGTGGTTTTGGTAATTCATAACAACATATAGCTCATTGAGCTAATGCTATTCCAAGATGATTATTTCAGGAAAGCTCAATGATTGGCATGGCATGGATGTGAAAGTGGAACCCTCAAAATGCTAAGGACAAAGGATTGGCTCAAGCTCAAAAGCTCAAGACTCTTCATTTTATATTTTAGTGATCCAAGATCACATTGAGTCTTTAGGAAAAGCCAATACTATCAAGGAGGGATGAGGTGTTGCTTAATGAGCCTCTTGCTTCATGTGCTTAGTGATATGCTCCAAAACCCTCAACTACTTTCCCATATCCACATATGACCTAAACCCTAAGCCAAACTCGGTCCTACCGATTCTTCCTATCCGGTGCCACCGAGTTTCACTTGTCATAAGCCACTGCCAAACCCTAGCATTTCGGTTCTACCGATAGGGATCTCAGTCTCACCGAGATGGGGTTGCAAACTCTCTGTTTCCCTTTCGTAACTTTTCGGTCTCATCGAAAGAGCGAATCGGTCCCACTGAGATTGCAATGTAAATTTAGTGTTTCCCCTTTGTAACTTTCAGTCTCGCCGAAAGAGCAAATCGGTCCCACCGAGTTTGCCTGACCAACTCTCTGGTTAGCTAATTACCAAATTCGATCTCACCGAGTTTGTGTAATCGGTCTCACCGAGATTACGTTATGCCCAAACCCTAACCATATCGGTTCCACCGAGTTGCATGTCAGTCCCACCGAAAATCTCTAACAGTCACTAGGTTTACATTTTCGGTCCGACCGAGTTTGTTGATTCGGTCCCACCGAGATTGGAAAACTGTGTGTAACGGTTGGATTTTGTATGGAGGCTATATATACCCCTCCACCTCCTCTTCATTCGTGTGAGAGCCAGTGGAGAGAGCCATCAGAACACATACACCATTCCAACTCATATGTTCTGAGAGAGAACCACCTACTCATGTGTTGAGACCAAGACATTCCATTCCTACCATATGAATCTTGATCTCTAGCCTCTCTAAGTTGCTTTCCACTCAAATCTTCTTTCTACCAAATCCAATCCTATGAGAGAGAGTTGAGTGTTGGGGAGACTATCATTTGAAGCACAAGAGCAAGGAGTTCATTACCTACACACCATTTGTTACTTCTTGGAGAGTGGTGTCTCCTAGATTGGCTAGGTGTCACTTGGGAGCCTCCGACAAGATTGTGGAGTTGAACCAAGAAGTTTGTAAGGGCAAGGAGATCGCCTACTTCGTGAAGATCTACCGCTAGTGAGGCAAGTCCTGTGTGGGCGATGGCCATGGTGGGATAGACAAGGTTGCTACTTCATGGACCCTTTGTGGGTGGTTGCTTCTTCATGGACCCTTCGTGGGTGGAGCCCTCCGTGGACTCGCGCAACCGTGACCCTTCATGGGTGGATCCCTGTGTGGACTCCCGCAACCGTTACCCTTCGTGGGTTGAAGTCTCCATCAACGTGGATGTAGGATAGCACCACCTATCCGAACCACGGGAAAAACATCCGTGTCTCCAATTGCGTTTGAAATCTCCAAACCCTTCCCTTTACATTCTTACAATTTGCATGCTTTACTTTCCGCTGCCAATATACTCTTTGCATGCTTGCTTGAATTGTGTGATGATTGCTTAACTTGTCCTAAAAAAAGCTGAAATCTGCCAAGAACTAAAATTGGGAAAAGGTTAAGTTTTTATTTGGTCAAGTAGTCTAGTCACCCCCTCTAGACATACTTTCGATCCTACATCCAATTATGTTATTATTGTTGAGAGAACTTGCACTAGTGAAAGTATGAACCCTAGGCCTTGTTTCCTAGCATTGCAATACCGTTTACGCTCACTTTTATCATTAGTTACCTTGCTATTTTTATATTTTCATATTACAAAAACCATTATCTACTATCCATATTGCACTTGTATCACCATCTATTCGCCGAACTAGTGCACCTATACAATTTACCATTGTATTAGGTGTGTTGGGGACACAAGAGACTCTTTGTTATTTGGTTGCAGGGTTGCTTGAGAGAGACCATCTTCATCCTACGCCTCCCACGGATTGATAAACCTTAGGTCATCCACTCGAGGGGAATTTGCTACTGTCCTACAAACCTCTGCCCTTGGAGGCCCAACAACGTCTACAAGAAGAAGGTTGTGTAGTAGACATCAACGATCGAGACCAGGCGGTCGCCAGCGCCCGCAGCGTCCTTGTTTCCTCTTTGGTGCTAAGGGGGCAAGCGTAGGCATGGAGTACCGAGGCATCAAGCAAAGGTTTCCATATTGGTGCAACGAGACCAAGACCAGAAGGACGGCAATACGAAGGTCACCATGGAGCCCAGGATGGCGTCACCACCAGAACCTTTGGCAGGCGAAGACCACCTTTTGTCAGGATAGCTTGTACTGGTTGTCCCCTTTCAAATTGGTCCTTTTTGGCTCCCTTCCCGCTCAATATTTGGGGAGAGGACTAGGGCCTCTATAAATAGGACTAGCCACCACCATAGGCAGGGAGACGAGGAAGGATCATCGAGGTCATCCCCAGCCACACAAGTGCACCAAGCACAAGAACACCTCAACCTCAGGAGGCTGTTCTTCCCCTTGTACTGTTCATCCTCAGACCAAGAGGTAATCCACAACCACACTGGAGTAGGGTATTACACCACAACGATGGCACGAACCGGTATAAATCTTGGGTCCTTTGTGTTGCGAGTTCGTCGAGTTAGTTCATGAGATCTAGGCTAAGTTAGGACATGGATCGATAGGGGGGAGATCTTCGCACGCACCCCAATGTTCGAACCTTAAGGGTTTTACCGGAACCCGTGATCCGACAGAACTTCATTCTGATTTCTTGCATGGGACCCAAGCATGCACCCAAGGACACATATGTGATGTTCAATTCTTCAGGCTGCAATTTTGTATTGTCTTCCATGTGAGAAATAAATGAATTTATATTTACAAAATTGTGGGTGCATTCTGTTATTGTATACCATGTGAGGAATAAATTGAATTTGGTTGTAGTAAATACATGAGAAACAAATACAATTGCTACAATTGGCTGTAGTTAACTGTTTGGTTAACTGTCTGATCTTCTATTAGGAGTATGTTATATTGTGCAATGTGGTGCTCAGTTAATGTTTGGTTCATTTGTTGTGGTGTTTAGTTAACTGCTTGGTTCAATTCTGCAATGCGATGCCCAATTGTCGTGGGTAGAATTGTGTATTGTTGTGCATGTGAGGAATAAATCGAATTTGGTTGCACTTAATACATGAGAAACATATACAAGTGCTATTTCCTAGTTCTTAATTATGTTTGGTTTGGATAAATGGGTTTTCCGTGTGGCTTCAATTAATCTGATGAATCTGCAATGTGATTATTTTTCATCAACATATTTTACTAATAGCATGCGAACCCTTACTTAACCTGATGACTAACTACCTTATATGTGTTGCAGGGAAACAATGGGAAGCACTGAGGTTTACAATCGAGGTTAGCACGTGCATGGTCCATTGTCTAATAGCACATTATTGTGCAATTGCAGGAACCATTCTAATATTTAGGTTTTTAACAATTTGGTCTTGCACATGTAGGTCCTGCTATCAGAGGTTTTAACCCACAGTTCGACCCTTTTTCATATGGGGAAATGAGTTGTCCATGAATATCAGTCAAGTCAAGAAACTCAGAAAGATTGTTAGGATAAAGAAATTAGCGACCAAAAACAACAAGATCTTTGTCAGCACAATGGAGAAGACATCAGTTCACCACAGGATGGTACTAACTATTATACCTTCCCTTTTTTATTCCTTTGCCCCATTTCCAATATAGAGAAGATATTTATGTACATCCTTGTTTTCAGGCCTTTCCAAAGCAGTTCACTGATGATTACCTCTCAAACCACCTATATGGTCAGGAGGCGAGGAAGGTATTCATACAACACCCACGGTTCAATATTGAAGTGTTCCTGAAGGGGACGAAGGATGGACGGTCAATCATCCATAGGAACCGGCCTAAAGTTACAAAGACCTTCAACATCAATGAAGGCTCAATATTCGCCTTCTGCTTCAGCAGTTTTCCAGATGAGATACACCTGTCTATGTATCGTCTATGATGCTAATTTCGAAAGGTTATAGATGTTTCATGTGAAACTTGGTCCTGGTGTAGTTGTGTAATGGGGTAGCTGAGTGCTGAAGCTATATGATGTTGTACTCTGATGTATTTCAATTATGAAAATGAAATATATTGTGTGCTTAATATGAACTGTCAATTAGATTAATAAATGGATTATGAATAATTGGATAATACTGGACGATCCTATTTGGTCAAATACCTAATGAAAAAAGCCTGCTAATTGGGTTTTGCTATTGCAAACGGCTGTTGAAAAAATGCCGTGGGCGATGACCTCAGGCAACGCACACAGTTTCTAGGAATAAACCGTGTTGGATCAGTGAACAATCACACACGACTTTCTCTTGAAAACTGTTTTTGTTAGGCCACCTTGCGCAAATGTTTACCACATGAAAACTGTGTGTGATGGATAGCCTTTGCCACACAGTTTCTTCCACGGACCGTGTGTGATATATTCAATAATGCAAGTTATTTAACGGGAAAAATTGTGTGTGATGTACCTGTGAACGGAAACATTTTCCTTGGAGCGACTGTGTGGGATGTACATACGAATGGAAACGTTTAGCGGGGACTGACTGTGTGGGATGTACTTGCGACTGGAAACAGTTTTGCCGTATAATTGTATTTTTTTAGCTCTACTGTATGTATTTCCATATTTGAGCGCTCGTCGGTCGCACACGACCTCATTTTGCCGAATGTGTGTGCCAGGAGGGCATATCCCCGACGGTTTCTGGGTCATGTGGGAAGGACCCCCCTATCGCCCACACTCACTTGGCGACGGTTCCAAATGCCGTCGCGGATAGGGGTTAAAAACCATTTGTTTAGGAGCTCGCTGTACTAGTGAGTCCTTCACCAGGAAGAGAGGCTCAGTTAGACTACCTACAATCGGCTGAGTCCTAGGATATCGTGACCCCCATGATGCATTCACTATGGCTGTTACTCATTGGTGGAATAATCTAGTTAAATATGATAGTTACTAGTACTAGTACCCACGTACAGTCTTTCATCCATGTGGCCATCAATAGCATTTATACCAGCTCGCTAAGACATCCCCTCCTAGCGCACTCTATATAAGTTGGGAGTGGGGCACCAGGCTGAGGGTTGAACTCTCTCACACTCTAACCTACGCCAAGAGCAAGAACATCACACAGGAGTAGAGTATTACCTCCACTGCTAAGGGCCCGAACATGTATAATTCCTTGTGCGTACACCCATCCCGGTCGATCGATAGATACCATTGCCTCTACCTTCACAAGCCGTAGTATTGTTGGGATTATATCGACGACAGCCTTTGAATGAGCTAAAAGATTTTGAGACCTAGGAATGCGAGAGACCTTATAAGAGTCGAGGTCATAAGCAAAGTTGAAGAAAAAGGCAAGTATGGGCCTGATTCTCTAATGTCTTGGATTATCCTTTGTATTCTTCGCTTCTGCGACATTTGCCAAGGACCTGCAATCAGTAAAGAAAAAACATGTTTCCATTCCAATGCCTTGAGAGATCATAGATTCAACCTATAAAACTAAAAACACATCCAAGGCCGTCGCTTGGATGAAAATAAAGTGTTGAGTGGACGGGTTTCTGAGGAACACTCCAAAGATAGCTTCACTCCCTTGTGACAAAAGGATTAAAAGTCGTGTCTACATATGTCGAGGTACCTGCAGGTTGTATAGATAGATTTGTACTTGAAACTTCATTTATTAGAGAGTTGGTTACAATCCTACATTCCTCTTGTGAAGTTGCATCTAGATTTTCATTTATCATAGCTTTTGTAGCATATATAACCTTCTTTGCCACTTTCTCAACCATTTCTTTCTTCCTCATCAATCCATCTGAGACCCCTTCAATTCTAGTCCACACCGGAATCTTGTCAAGCTTGTAATCATGGACGTTGCTAAAACCATCATATTCCTGTAAAATAACCACCGTGTTACGAAAAATCCATGGACCTCTATCCATCACCCTCTTCCAATCCCCCAAACAATTGAACTGGGTAATAAAGAGGTTTGCACCTTTCGATTTAAAGTAAATCTATTGCACCACCGACCACGTCGTTCTCATGTTGTTGAGCAAAGCCGAGTAGCTGAACTACCTTATTGCATGAACCTTGAAGATTGCAAGCCATCTAACCTCATTGATCAGGTCCTCAAGTTCTTCCGAAAAATCAAGATCAGTCTCCTCCCCATGCAAATTCTGGCCCTCAACACAATCTTCAAGGTTAGTGTAGCGACCCGACCTCAAACGGTCAAGCCTCTGTGTATCTGTGCCATCCCTAGATCAGTATGCTGGCACACACAGTACATCAATGTAAATATCAAAGTGCAATCACATGTATAAATAACGTAAAACTGATATATACCTCATAAGTCTCAGCGGAAACAATCAAACGGGTGTGGAGTCCCATCAACGTCATCAGCAAGTTGAGTGTAGACCGTAACCTTGTATCATACTCTTACTTGTCGGAAGAAAAGTATATGCAACATGAAACATTGCAATCGCGTAGGTCAGTACATTGAATGTACCGGCAAGATCACTGTAAGAAAAACAGATGATAAAACTATATTATATGCAATATGGCATTGTGGCTCTGTGTCTGAGTTTTTGTGTAAAAGTTGGTTTTATTTCCCCTACATCAAAGGAATATTAAGAATCTGTACTATGGAGTTTTCCTATCTTGGCATGGTTCCGCCAACCGATGTCTCATAGCCCATATCATCATAAATTTCCCACAATTAAGTTTTCGATCCGATGTTGAGAGTTCTGAGATAGATCCAAGTCCAGAGACTCAATTTGTCAAATTTAAACCGAGTATAAACCGTAAATAAAACCGATCTACTTAACAAAAACCTAACTGTTGATTCCGATCTAATCTACGCCGTAAAACAAAGATCGGACGGTAGTGGTTGATGCTCACCGGACGGGGCTGCCGGACTTGGAGAAGACGGCGACATCGTCGTTCGGACGTGGTCGTGGCACTCGTCCTGGTGGTCGCCGGACTCGAGGAAGGATCGAACGGGGCGCGGAGCATGAAGGCGAACTCGGGTGTGACCTCGTGAGCTTCGGGGGCAGGATGTGGTGATGGTGGTGAACGGCTGGAGCAGCGGTGGCACCGGCAAGATGCGTAAGGCGTCGGAGACGTTGTTCCCGTGCGGAGCTGCGCGAGAAAAGGGTCAGGAAGATGCAGCGTGTCGAGCAGTTCTGTTAAGTATTGCTCGAGTGTAATTTAGTTACAGATCGCCCATCTCTTAGCCCAGTAGCAGTAGGCCACGTAGCTAGTCCCTGATTGTTTTTTTTTTGCGTTTCTGTTTTAAAAACTGAGTAGTTCTGTTTTTAGAAAATCAATAACTTTTATGTTTTAGATCCAAATTGAGTGATTCTTCTTGCAATGTGTCACAAATTTGTTGAAGTTTATGTTTGCGTACTTAAGGCATGTTCGGATCCCCTCCGCTCCCCTATAGTAGCTCCCGAAGCGGAGGGAGCGCCAGCACAAAAGCAGGGAGCGACTTGAAACCAACTCCTCGAGCGGATCGGAGTTAAGGGACGGGAGAGCTTCCGAACAGGCCTTTAGTTTTCAAATTTGAGTAATTTAATTTTGAATTATTTCAAATATTCTTCAAACACAGTTTTGGCTCTAGTTTGAATTCTAGAATAGATTTTTGATTCATTCTTTTTGCTACTGCTTTTTTATTGTTTTGCCTATCCAGTAGCATTTAGTTAGTTATTTTTAGTTTATCTTAAATTATGTTTTTAGCTAAAATAGTGTTGTTTTGTTTAAATAGTTGTTTTAGTCATCTAGTAAGTAAGGTATGTTTAAACCGCATTGAAAGCTATGTCGCAAGTAAGGTAATCTTCACAACAACCCATGTAAATAAATAAAAGAGAAAAAAAGATACATAGTTGGCTTACACTCGCCACGTCACACAAATACATGAATAACATTACAATCATCCAAAACACTCATGGTCCGACTACGGTACCAAAATAAAGATCAACCCCCACATGCGACACGGTCCCCGATCGCCCCAAACGGGCACCACTACTGATCATCTGGGAAAGACACATAGTAACAACGAGAGTCTTCATCGAACTCCCACTTGAGCTCAAGCGCATCGTCTAGAGTGGTATCATCGGTCCCTGCATCTGGTTTGGAAGTAATCTGTGAGTCACGGGGACTCAGCAATCTCACACCCTTGCGATCAAGACAGCTTATAGGTAAGGCAAGGTATGATGTGGAGCTGTAGCAAGCGTCTAGCATATATGGTGGCTAACATACGCAAATGAGAGCGAGAAGAGAAGGCAAAAGCACGGACGAACAACTATGATCAAGAAGTGATCCTAGAACAACCTACGTCAAGCATTAATCCAACACCATGTTCACTTTCCGGACTCTGCTGAGAAGAGACCATCACGGTTACACACGCGGTTGGTTCATTTTAATTAAGTTAAGTTTCAAGTTATCTACAACCGGATATTAACAAATTCCCATCTGCCCATAACCGCGGGCACGGCTTTCGAAAGTTCAAATCCCTGCAGGGGAGTCCCAACTTAGCCCATCACAAGCTCTCACGGTCAATGAAGGATATTCCTTCTCCCGAGACATTCTGATCAGACTCGGCATCCCGGTTACAAGACATCCTCGACAATGGTAAAACAAGTCCAGCAACACCGCCCGAATGTGCCGACAAATCCTGATAGGAGCTGCACATATCTCGTTCTCAGGGCACGCTCAGATGAGCGCTCCATACAACTAAAACCAAACCACGAGTTTCCCCGAGGGGGCGCTGCACAGGGCTCTAGTTTGGACCAACACTCAGAGGAGCACTGGCCCGGGGGGGTTTAAATAAAGATGACCCTCGGGCTCCGAAAACCCAAGGGAAAAAGAGGCTAGGTGGCAAATGGTAAAACCAAGGTTGGACATTGATGGAGGAGTTTTATTCAAGGCGAACTTTCAAGGGGCTCCCATTATAACCCAACCATGTAAGGAACGCAAAATCCGGGAACATAACACCGATATGACGGAAACTAGGGCGGCAAGAGTGGAACAAAACACTAGGCATGAGGTCGAGCCTTCCACCCTTTACCAAGTATATAGATGCATTAAGATAACAAGATAATATGGTGATATCCCAACAATAAACATGTTCCAACAAGGAACGATCTCCAATCTTCACCTGCAACTAGCAATGCTATAAGAGGGGCTGGGCGAAGCGGTAACATAGCCAAACAACGGTTTGCTAGGACATGGTGGGTTAGAGGTTTGACATGGCAATATGGGAGGAATGGTAAGCAAGTGTTAGGTATCGTAGCATAGGCATAGCAAAAGAGCGAGCATCTAGCAAACAAAGATAGAAGTGATTTCGAGGGTATGGTCATCTTGCCTGCAAAGTTGTCAGAGTTGACTTGATCCTCGTAAGCGAACTCAGTGGGCTCCTCATTCATGAACTCGTCTCCCGGCTCTACCCAAACAAGAACAACAAGCAAACGGAACACAATCAACGACGTGCAATGCTCAAACAACATGATGCAAACATGGTATGATATGCGGGATGTGGTATGTGATGCATATGCAAGATTTGACAAGGAATGATTGAACCTGGCCTCAACTTGCAAATCCAAGAGTGCCACTGGAAAGGTTAGGTGATTTCGGTTGAAATCGATATAAAGATCACCGGAATCGGATGCACGGTTTGGAAATGGCAAGCAAAACAAATATGGCACCGGTCTGCGATAATCAGCAAGTGACCAACTAAATGCATCAATATAAATATGCTACAGCACTCAAACATGGCAACAAAATACATGGCAGGGATCCACTCATGATGCTTGACAAAATATGAACACTGAGCTACGGCTAGTTCATCCATTAACAGGTTCAAACAAGCATGGCAAAAGTGCAAATGATAACAGGTTTCAGACTTAGTGAAATTAACACAAGTCTGAAATTTATCGTCAGGAAGCACACTTTAGAGAATGAAAACTACAAGCTACAGGAACTTAACATGGCAAAGCAAGGCATGACATGAAGCTACTCAAAGCACTTAACAAAAGTCCCTTAGTGACCTTGAGCCAAAAGGGATCAGAAAATACAATTGCAAGCATGTGAACATGGCAAAATCATAAACAGATTCAGACTTAGTGAAAAACTGGAGCATGCAAAACAGTTAACGAGTAGACATATTTACGAGCTCGATACACTATCTACAGAGCATGTCATGACAAACTAAGCATACACCCATGAAGAAGACATGGCATAGAAGCTAGACATGGCAAAAACAACATCATAGCATGCACGGATCAATAGCAACATCCTCGGCAAAATCGCTAAACATGTCAACAATCTGCCAGGATCATTTTATAGCAAAAGTAGAGCTCGATTGACTCAAGCTAGGGTGCTCCATAAATGCAAAAAAAGACATTGTTGTATAGAGCACCACAATATTAACAAAACATCCTTACTGATCATCCTCAAAAGAGGCATGTATCACTAGGAAACAGCATGAACATATGGCATAACAACAAAAACAGAACAAGGACTTAGTGAAAAACTAAGTCCCTGAAATCAGCATTACTGATTACGCTACTTTGCAAGCTTGTGCTAGTCACCACAAATATCACAAAAATACATGGCAAGCACCTCTTTAAAGATGGCATGGCATTCATCAAAACACATGTAGAGCTCAACATCATAGCATGCACACATTAATCATGGCAAAAATGACAAAAGGCTAATTGCTGAAACAGATCTGACAAATTCCTCACATAGCCCTCTTCCAACAGCATTTTGGGCATCAAGATGAGCTCAAATGAAAATGATGCAATGAGGTGAAATGATGTACTCGATGAGACGAACATTTTGATACGCTACACGCACAAATTGGATCTACGATGAGAGAGTTATGGCATGCGGAAAAATGCAAATAAACTTGGGTTTGGGAACGAAAAGTCAACCGCGAAGTCAGATCCAGATCGGGATCGCATGGAAAACGATGATCGCCGGAGGGAGCTCGCCGGAACGGAGGCGCGGTGGCCGGAGTTGAACTTGGCGCCGGAGTGGAGGGGCTCGCCGGCCGAAGCTCACCGGCGTCGGCGCGAGCGGCGAGGGGCGGTGAGGTGGCGGTGGTGCGGCGCCGGAGTTGAGCGGAGGGCGCGGAGCTCCGTTGGCAACGGCCGGCGTCGAGGCGGCGGCGCCGGAGTGGCGAAGGGCGGCGAAGGCGGCGCAGGGCGTGCGGCCGGGCGGCGGGGCGCGCTGGGGCGGCGGCCCGGGCGGCGGAGGAGGAGGGCCCGCACTGGGCCTCGCGGGCCGGCGGCGGAGGGAATGGTGGCACGCCACTTGGCGCAGCCCGATTGGCGCGGAGGCGAGGGCGGACGCTGTACGGCGCGGACCGGACACATCCGGCGCGCGGAGAGGGAATTTTTAGGGTTTCGTGGGAAGAAATCCGGGATTTGGGAATGGGGGTCTATTTATAGGCGTAGAGGGAGCTAGGAAGCTCCAAATGAGGTGCGGTTTTCGGCCACGCGATCGTGATCGAACGCTCTAGATGATAGAAGGGGTTTAGGCGGGTTTTGGGCCAGTTTGGATAGGTGTTGGTCTGCAACACACACGAGGCCTTTTCGGTCCCTCGGTTAACCGTTGGAGTATCAAACAAAGTCCAAATGGCACGAAACTTGACAGGCGGTCTAGCGGTAGTAAACCAAGGCCGCATGACAAGTCTCGGCCCAATCCGGAAATGTTTAACCCCCACACACGAAAAGAGGTAGAAAGGACCACCGGAGGACATAGGAGCGCCGGAATGCAAAACGGACAACGGGGAAAATGCTCGGATGCATGAGACGAACACGTATGTGAATGCAATGCACATGATGACACGATATGAGATGCATGACAAAGACAACAACACACAGAGACAAAAACCCGACAACGACGAAATGAAATAACTTAGGCCGGAAACGGCAAGAGTTGGGATACATATAAGGTAAATTACATCCGGGGTGTTACAACACTCCACCACTACGAAAGGATCTCGTCCCGAGCTAGGACTAGAAAAACTCCGGGTACTCAGAACGGAGGTGATCCTCGCATTCCTAGGTGGCTTCACGGTCGGAATGGTGTGACCACTTGACTTTGAGGAATTTGATTGACTTGTTGCGAGTCTTGCGCTCAGTTTCTTCTAGAATAGCAACTGGGTGCTCACGATAAGAAAGGTCTTCTTGGAGATCAATGTCTTCGAAGTTGACGGTACGGTCAGGGGTCTTGAAGCACTTGCGGAGCTGAGAGACATGGAACACGTCGTGCACATTTGCAAAGTTCGAGGGAATCTCAAGTTGATAGGCAAGATCGCCTCTCTTGCTGACGATCTTGAGGACCCACATATCTAGGGGCAAGCTTCCCTTTGATACCAAAGCGACGAGTACCTTTCATTGGAGAGACGCGGAGGTAAACATGGTCTCCGATCTCGAAAGCCAAATCACGATGCTTACTATCATAGTAGCTCTTCTGGCGCGATTGCGCTGCTTTGAGGTTATCACGAATGACTTTGCACATCTCTTCTGCCTCTGTGATCAAGTCATTTCCAAGAAGTTGACGTTCACCAGTCTCTGACCAGTTAAGAGGAGTACGGCACTTCCTGCCATAGAGAATTTCAAATGGGGCCTTGCCCGAACTCGCTTGAAAGCTGTTGTTGTAGGAGAACTCGGCATATGGAAGACAATCTTCCCACTTCATACCGAAAGAGATAACGCAAGCCCTGAGCATATCTTCAAGAATCTAATTAACATGCTCGACTTGGCCGCTAGTTTGGGGATGAAAAGCTGTGCTGAAACAGATGTTGGTGCCCATGGCCTTCTGAAAAGAATCCGAAAACTTCAAGGTGAAGATGCTGCCACGATCTAAAGAAATCAACTGTGGAATGTCGTGCAGAGAGACAATCCGAGAGGTATATAGCTCTGCCAATTGAGCTGTTGTGATAGACTCTTTGATAGGCAGAAAGTGATCCACTTTAGTGAGTTTGTCGATGACAACGAATATAGCATCATTGCCACGCTTATTCTTTGGAAATCCAGTCACGAAGTCCATCTCAATGTGGTCAAACTTCCATTCTGGAATGGCAAGAGGTTGGAGGAGACCAGCTGGTCGTTCGTGTTCTGCCTTCACTCTTCTGCAGACATCACATTCGTTCATGAACTGAGCAATCTCACGCTTCATTCGAGTCCACCAATACGCCTGCTTGAGGTCATGGTACATCTTTGTGCTCCCAGGGTGGATAGAGAGGAGTGAATTGTGAGCCTCATTCATAATGACTTTACGAAGGTCACCTTTTGGCACAACAATGTGATCCTCGAAGAATAGAGTATCCTTGTCATCAAGGCGATAGCACTTGTACTTAGGTTGGCTCTTGGCAATCCCAATCTTCACCTTCTTCACCATAGCATCAAGAAGTTGAGCCTCGCGGATCTGATCTTCCAAAGTAGGAGAGACTTGAAGTTTGGCAAGGAAACCTTGAGGAACAACTTGCAGATTGAGTTTGCGGAAAGCTTCACAAAGCTCGGGTTGGTAAGGCTTGAGAATCAGACTATTGCAGTAAGCCTTCCTGCTCAATGCGTAAGCAATTACATTGGCCTTGCCTGGAGTATATTCGATGCTCGGATTATACTCTTGAATCATTTCGACCCAATGAGTCTGCCTGAGGTTGAGATTAGGCTGAGTGAAGATGTACTTGAGACTCTTGTGGTCAGTGAAGATGTCCACTTTCCTTCCCAATAAGAGATGTCTCCAAGTCAAAAGAGCATGCACAACTGCCGCCAACTCGAGGTCATGAGTAGGGTAGTTCTTTTCATTGGGCTTCAACTGGCGAGAAGTATAGGCCACAACTTTCTTCTCTTGCATCAACACTGCACCCAAACCTTGAAGAGAGGCATCACAGAAGACCTCGAACGGTTTGGATTCATCAGGAGGAGTCAAAACTGGAGCAGTGACTAATTTCTCTTTCAGGGTGTTGAAAGCGATGTCACATTCAGGAGACCAAACGTACTTGACGTGCTTCTGGAGAAGGTTTGAAAGAGGCTTCACGATCTTTGAAAAGTTCTCAACGAACCTTCGACAGTAGCTTGCGAGACCAAGGAAGGTGCGGAGTTGCTTCACGTTCTGAGGTGGTTCCCAATTCACAATTGCAGACACCTTCTCAGGATTCACCGCTATGCCCTTGGCAGAGATGATATGTCCAAGATAGAGAACCTCATCGAGCCAAAACTCGCACTTTGAAAACTTGGCGTAGAACTGATGTTCTCTGAGCTTATCCAGCACCAAACGTAAGTGCTTGGCATGATCTTCCTTGTTCTTGGAAAAGTCCAAAATGTCATCGAGGTAGACCAAGATGAAGTCATTTGTGTAGGGGTTGAAGATGAAGTTCATCATGCGAGAGAATGTCGGAGGAGCGTTGACGAGGCCAAAAGACATGACAGTGTATTCATATGAACCATAGCTTGTTCTAAAAGCCGTCTTGGGGATATCTTGCTCACGAATTCGAACCTGGTGATAGCCCATGCGGAGATCAAGCTTGGAGAATACTTGAGCACCTTTGAGTTGTTCAAACAGCTCGTTGATGTTGGGAAGTGGGTACTTGTTCTTTATAGTCTTCTTGTTCAATCGACGGTAGTCAACACAAAGTCGGTCCGTTCAATCCTTCTTCTTCACAAAAAGAACTCCACAACCCCACGGAGAAGAACTAGGTCGGATGAGACCCATTCGCTCTTGAATATCGAGTTGCTTCTTCAGCTCCTTCAACTCTTCAGGTCCAAGCTTGTAAGGACGTTTGCAAACAGGTTCCGTGCCAGGCTCAAGATCGATGACGAATTCAACTGGCCGGTGCGGAGGCATTCCTGGAAGCTCTTTTGGAAAGACGTCTTGATATTCGCAAACGACCGGAATTTGAGAGATGGCATCCAGTTCACCCTTCTCATTGAGAGAAAATAGACGGATGGTATCATCACGAGTGGCAAAGACAATAACATCCTCAGACGAATGAGTCAATTGAATCTGCCTGGTAGCACAATCAAGCTGGGCCTTGTGCTTAGAAAGCCAATCCATTCCAAGAATAAGATCAATATCTGAGTTACCAAGGACCATTGGAGAAGAAAGAAACTTATAGTCGCCCAACATGATAGTCACATCTGGAACCACCAAACTGGCACTCAAACGTTTACCAGGAGAAACAATATCCATTTGTTTGCCCAAATGAGAAGAAACGAATTCATTCTTGGCAAAAAATGGCTTTGACATGAAACAATGCGATGCACCAGTATCAAAAAGAACTTTTGCAGGAACATCGTTAATAGGAAGGTTACCCATGATGACATCTGACGAGTCCTCTGCCTGAGCTGCATTCATCAAATTGACCTTGGCATGCTTGGGGTTATGCTTGACCACTGCGGTACTTGCCGATCTCACAGGAGGAGGAGGAGGGAGACGCCTCTGATTGAACCATTTGTTGGCATAGTGACCCTTCTGTTGACACTTGTTGCACATGACCTCCGAGAGCGGACGGTGATACGGAGCACTTGATCTTGGAGCTTGAGACGAAGTTTTGTTCTGAAAGCCGGGGTGGGGGGGGGGGGAAGATCCACTGCCACCTTTGCTCTTCTGCTGATAAGGCTGATGAAACGGAGGAGGAGGAAGCCAATACTTTTGCTGCTTAGCCACTTGAGTTGAGGAAGAAGGAGTTGCATCTCTGACTCGCTTCTTGGAAGCATCGCACTTCAGCTGAGCAGTCTCTTGCTTCATTGCCATGTTGTAAAACTCATCGTACTTCTTGGGCTCAAAAAGGACGAGAGCTAGCTGGAGTTCTTCTCTGAGACCAGCCCTGAACTGGTATATCATGCTCTTCTTGTCAGGGACGTCTTGCTTAGCAAAACGGGCGAGCTTCTGGAACATGATGTTGTACTGGTAAACAGACATAGTGCCTTGCTTCAGGTTGCGGAATTCCTCACGCTTGCTCTCAACCACAATCTGAGGAATATGATGAGCTTTGAAGTCTTGACGGAATTCATCCCAGGTAATCACACGGCCTCCTCTCGAATCTTTGTACTGCTGAAACCATTCTGCGGCTTGGTCTTTGAGTTGGAAGGAGGCGAACTTGACAAAGTCCTCAGGCCTGACATTACTGCACTCGAAATTCTTGCATATGTCCACGAGCCAATCATTAGCGTCTGTTGCCTCAACACAATTTCTTAAGGTCTTTGGCTGGTTAGCAAGGAACTGGTTGAGTGTAGCAAACTGATTCTGATTGTTGCCATGGCCCTGGTTCCCTTGGTTGCGCTCTTGAAGAAGTTGCATGATCAGTTGCGTGTTTGCATTGGTAGCGTCCATCACAGCTTGCCATGCCTCCGGAGGTGGAGGTGGTGGTGGCGGATCAGGATTCAGAGTCGTGCACGTTGGAGGAGCCATCCTGAATAGGTTGACATCCATTAGCATCTTGACAGACAAATATTGAAGCTGAATCAAACGGGTTGAAATTGCAACATAAAGTCTTCACATCCGAACAAAATGAATGAATGCATTCCAATCGAAATGGTCACATATCCATAAATTGAGAAGCCACTTAGAATTGAGGTAGAAGAAAAACAACAAGGTACGGACAAGAACAAATACTTGGTGAGGATTACCCAATCCCAAACCAAATATCCGTGGAAAGAAGAACTAGAGCTACAAGAATTCCCACCTATGAAACTCCCTAACCTTTCCGGTTATGCAATCAGGTTTTGCGGATACAGGGGAAGCATAATATCTCACCCAAATCTAGCAAATCCTACATCCAGCTGTATCCATCCTTTAACACATAACCGAGAAACCTTCGGAAATCATTTAGCTCAACCTTCGAAAAGCATATGTTATACAAGTTATGGCAATACTCCCAAACTCCCGCCCCAGTACTGGGTGGCGTCGAGGTTATCTCACCAACAACTGCATAAAAGAGATTTTCGATGTCGGCGAAACTCAGGTATTCCAGAATCTCAACGATAAAATTGTGACGACAACACCTCGGAGCTCAACTCCCCGGGACACTACCACAACCCCTAAATGACAGGAGGCACCAAGAATAATGTTCTCGTCACAAATCGATCGGAACGATTCCAAGATACCCGCGTGATCCTAAAAAAAATTTAGTGAAATTTGAGAAAAGAAGAGTCAAAACTCTACGTCGGGATGCCTCACCAGAGCGATGAAGGGACTGGGGAGTAAAAAGAATTCCTAACTCTCTGATATATAATTCCTAAATGACTCAAAACATTTTTCTAGACTCAACAACGCCAACGATTTGATCAAGCAAGGGGCTCCTAAGGTCGGGGAAGGCTCTGATTAACAACTTGTAACGCCCTCGATGCGGCTATATCTCCTACGTGTCGAAGCACGACTTAGAGGCATAACCGCATTGAAAGCTATGTCGCAAGTAAGGTAATCTTCACAACAACCCATGTAAATAAATAAAAGGGGAAAAGATACATAGTTGGCTTACACTCGCCACGTCACACAAATACATGAATAACATTACAATCATCAAAAACACTCATGGTCCGACTATGGTACCAAAATAAAGATCAACCCCCACATGCGACACGGTCCAGGATCGCCCCAACCGGGCACCACTACTGATCATCCAGGAAAGACACATAGTAACGACGAGAGTCTTCATCGAACTCCCACTTGAGCTTAAGCGCATCGTCTGGAGCGGTATCATCGGCCCCTGCATCTGGTTTGGAAGTAATCTGTGAGTCACGGGGACTCAGCAATCTCACACCCTCGCGATCAAGACTATTTAAGCTTATAGGTAAGGCAAGGTATGATGTGGAGCTGCAACAAGCGTCTAGCATATATGGTGGCTAACATATGCAAATGAGAGCGAGAAGAGAAGGCAAAAGCACGGACGAACAACTATGATCAAGAAGTGATCCTAGAACAACCTACGTCAAGCATTACTCCAACACCGTGTTCACTTCCCGGACTCCGCCGAGAAGAGACCATCACGGTTACACACGCGGTTGGTTCATTTTAATTAAGTTAAGTTTCAGGTTATCTACAACCGAACATTAACAAATTCCCATCTGCCCATAACCGCGGGCACGGCTTTCGAAAGTTCAAATCCCTGCAGGGGAGTCCCAACTTAGCCCACCACAAGCTCTCACGGTCAACGAAGGATATTCCTTCTCCCGAGACATTCCGATCAGACTCGGCATGCCGGTTACAAGACATCCTCGACAATGGTAAAACAAGTCCAGCAACACCGCCCGAATGTGCCGAAAAATCCCGATAGGAGCTGCACATATCTCGTTCTCAGGGCACGCTCAGATGAGTGCTCCATACAACTAAAACCAAACCTCGAGTTTCCCCGAGGGGGCGCTGCACAGGGATCTAGTTTGGACCAACACTCAGAGGAGCACTGGCCCGGGGGGTTTAAATAAAGATGACCCTCGGGCTCCGGAAACCCAAGGGAAAAAGAGGCTAGGTGGCAAATGGTAAAACCAAGGTTGGGCATTGATGGAGGAGTTTTATTCAAATCGAACTGTCAAGGGGTTCCCATTATAACCCAACCGTGTAAGGAACGCAAAATCCGGGAACATAACACCGATATGACGGAAACTAGGGAGGCAAGAGTGGAACAAAACACTAGGCATAAGGCCGAGCCTTCCACCCTTTACCAAGTATATAGATGCATTAAGATAACAAGATAATATGGTGATATCCCAACAATAAACATGTTCCAACAAGGAACGATCTCCAATCTTCACCTGCAACTAGCAACGCTATAAGAGGGGCTGAGCGAAGCGGTAACATAGCCAAACAACGGTTTGCTAGGACATGGTGGGTTAGAGGTTTGACATGGCAATATGGGAGGCATGGTAAGCAAGTGTTAGGTATCGTAGCATAGGCATAGAAAAAGAGCGAGCATCTAGCAAGCAAAGATAGAAGTGATTTTGAGGGTATGGTCATCTTGCCTGCAAAGTTGTCAGAGTTGACTTGATCCTCGTAAGCGAACTCAGCGGGCTCCTCGTTCACGAACTCGTCTCCCGGCTCTACCCAAACAAGAACAACAAGCAAACGGAACACAATCAACCACGTGCAATGCTCAAACAACATGATGCAAACATGGTATGATATGCGGGATGTGGTATGTGATGCATATGCAAGATTTGACAAGGAATGATTGAACCTGGCCTCAACATGGAAATCCAAGAGTGCCACTGGAAAGGTGAGGTGATTTTGGTTAAAATCGATATAAAGATCACCGGAATCAGATGCACGGTTTGGAAATGGCAAGCAAAACAAATATGGCACCGGTCTGCGATAATCAGCAAGTGACCAACTAAATGCATCAAGATAAATATGCTACAACACTCAAACATGGAAACAAAATACATGGCAGGGATCCACTCATGATTCTTGACAAAATATGAACACTGAGATACGGCTAGTTCATCCATTAACAGGTTCAAACAAGCATGGCAAAAGTGCAAATGATAACAGGTTTCAGACTTAGTGAAATTAACACAAGTCTGGAATTTATTGTCAGGAAGCACACTTTAGAGCATGAAAACTACAAGCTACAGGAACTTAACATGGCAAAGCAAGGCATGGCATGAAGCTACTCAAAGCACTTAACAAAAGTCCCTTAGTGACCTTGAGTGAAAAGGGATCAGAAAATATAATTGAAAGCATGTGAACATGGCAAAATCATAAACAGATTCAGACTTAGTGAAAAACTGGAGCATGCAAAACAGTTAACAAGTAGACATATTTACGAGCTCGATACACTCACTACAGAGCATGTCATGACAAACTAAGCATACACCCATGAATAAGACATGGCATAGAAGCTATACATGGCAAGAACAACATCATAGCATGCACGGATCAATAGCAACATCCTCGGCAAAATCGCTAAACATGTCAACAATCTGCCAGGATCATTTTATAGCAAAAGTAGAGCTCGATTGACTCAAGCTAGGGTGCTCCATAAATGCAAACAAAGACATTGATGGATAGAGCACCACAATATTAACAAAACATCCTTACCGATCATCCTCCGAAGAGGCATGTATCACTAGGAAACAACATGAACATATGGCATAACAACAAAAACAGAACAAGGACTTAGTGAAAAACTAAGTCCCTGAAATCAGCATTACCGATTACGCTACTTTGCAAGCTTGTGCTAGTCACCACAAATATCACAAAAATACATGGCAAGCACCTCTTTAAATATGGCATGGCATTCATCAAAACACATGTAGAGCTCAGGATCATAGCATGCACACATTAATCATGGCAAAAATGACAAAAGGCTAATTGCTGAAACAGATCTGACAAATTCCTCACATAGCCCTCTTCTGACAGCATTTCGGGCATCAAGATGAGCTCAAATGAAAATGATGGAATGAGATGAAATGATGTAATCGACGAGACGAAAATTTTGATATGCTACACGCACAAATCGGATCTACGATGAGTAAGTTATGGCATGCGGAAAAATGCAAATAAACTAGGGTTTGGGAACGAAAAGTCAACCGCGAAGTCGGATCCAGATCCAGATCGGGATCGCATGGAAAACAATGATCACCGGAACGGAGGCACGGTGGCCGGAGGTGAACTTGGTGCCAGAGTGGAGGGGCTCGCCGGCCGAAGCTCACCTGCGTCGGCGCGAGCGGCGAGGGGCGGCGAGGTGGCGGTGGTGCGGCGCCGGAGTTGAGCGGAGGGCGCGGAGCTCCGTTGGCGACGGCCGGCGTCGAGGCGGCGGCGCCGGAGCGGCGAAGGCAGCGCGGGGCGTGCGGCCGGGCGGCGGGGCGCGCTAGGGCGGCGGCCCGGGCGGCGGAGGAGGAGGGCCCGCACTGGGCCTCACGGGCCGGCGGCGGAGGGAATGGCGGCGCGCCACTTGGTGCAGCCCGATTGGCGCGGAGGCGAGGGCGGACGCTGTCCGGCACGGACCGGACACGTCCGGCACGCGGAGAGGGAATTTTTAGGGTTTCGTGGGAGGAAATCTGGGATTTGGAAATGGGGGTCTATTTATAGGCGTAGAGGGAGCTAGGAAGCTCCAAATGAGGTGCGGTTTTCAGCCACGCGATCCTGATCGAACGCTCTAGATGATAGAAAGGGTTTAGGTGGGTTTTGGGCCAGTTTGGAGAGGTGTTGGGCTGCAACACACACGAGGCCTTTTCGGTCCCTCGTTAACCATTGGAGTATCAAACGAAGTCCAAATGGCACGAAACTTGACAGGCGGTCTAGAGGTAGTAAACCAAGGCCGCATGACAAGTCTCAGTCCAATCCGGAAATTTTTAACCCCCACACACGAAAAGAGGTAGAAAGGACCACCGGAGGACATAGGAGCGCCGGAATGCAAAACAGACAACGGGGAAAATGCTTGGATGCATGAGACGAACACGTATGCGAATGCAATGCACATGATGACATGATACGAGATGCATTTCCCCGTTATGTTGTTATTGATTCTGTTATTTAGGAGTAAATTAGTTTCATGATGGTTTCAGTATTGTTTACTATTGTCTTAGTGTTTTGCTAGTTGTTATAGTTGTTCTGGTGTTAACTAGTTAGTTATAATAGTTTTCATACTAGTTCTTTTTGCTAGTAAATGCTTTAGTAAATTATTTTCTGTTGTTTCATTAGAATTAGATTTCTTTGCTGTAGAAAAGTTGTTAGAGTAATTTAGTTTTATTATGGAAGTATTGACTGTTACTGTATGAGTTGGTTTCCCCCTTGTTTTCTTGAAGTTTTCTTTGGAATTCTATTTTGTTTTCTTTGATTTCATTATGGATTTATTTATTGTTTTTTATTGTTATCTTGATTGATAGAATTGATTGCTAGAATTGTTGCTTATGTGAATACAATGTTTGATTATATAGATTTCAACGGAGTGACGAATAGTTCCATCAAGTTATTTTCGAGAGCGTTATTATCTTCATCAACTTACCAGGCAAGTTCACTTTGACCATGTTATTCATACCTATGTTTTTATTGCATTTAGTGTCACCAGTCATATTCCCTCCAGTAGTGTATTGAATTCTTGTAGTTGAGTAGCATGCATGAGGTAGGAACCCATCACCCTGCTACCAAGCCCAGGACGTTGTTTAGTTTTAAATGCTACACTATAGTAGACAGGGTTGGTATGAGTGTTCGGGAGTGGTGTGAAGAAGGAGGACTCTACGTCAATGACGACAGCTCCATGATGGCATCGGCAAGGACTACATCTTCAAGGCCTCAAGACTTCAAGACTCGAGAAAAGAATTCAATATATCTCTGGGTGGAGAATGGTTAAGAAGGGTACATTGGTGCGTCCAGTACTCAGTGATTCCGAAGAAGCGCCATGATATCATGCGGAAAGCTCCACCCAGGCTCAAAGAGACGAAAGAATACTTCATGCTCAGAAGCTTACCTATGCAACCGAAGTCACTATGGGCTCAGGCTTGGTTGACCTTAGTGGTGACTCTGGCTGGGACAGTGCTAGCAGATGTAGAACTATTGTAGGATTGGATGAGCATCGAACAGTGGCCAGAGGTCAGAGGAACTCTTCGGAAGACCATGCTTCGGTCATCTTGTTCTCAAACACCCTGAAGTGCGAGAACGTAAAAAGGAGGGATCGAATCTTGCGGGTAAAGTGCACAACACTCTGCAGAGTTAAAACCTAATCGATTAGCTATGTCCCCGGTTACGGAAAAATTGAGCCTCTGGACATGGATCTATCTTGGAACTCTCAACACCGGATCGAAAACTTAATCGTGGGCAATTTATGATGATATGGGCTATGAGACATCGGTTGGCGGAACCATGTCAAGATAGAAAAACTCCATAGTACAGACTCTTGATATTCCTTTAATGTAGGGGAAAATAAAACCAGCTTTTATGCAAAAACTCAAACACAGAGCCACAAAGCCATATTGCATATAGTATAGTTTTATCATCTATTTTCTTATAGTGATCTTGTCGGTACATTCAATGTACTAACCTTCACGGCTACAATGTTTCATGTTGTAGATACTTTTCTTCCGACAAGTAATAATACGGTACAGAATTACAGTCTACACTCAACTTGTCGATGGCGTTGATGGGACTCCACGCCCGTTTGATTGCTTTTGCTGAGATTTATGAGGTATATATATATCAGATTACGTTATTTATACATGTGATTACACTTCCATATTTACACTGACGTACTGTATGTGCCAGCATATTGATCCAGGGATGGCACAGATACACAGAGGCTTGACCGTTTGAGGTCGGGTTGCTACAGTTAGGTATAGGCCCCCAAGTTTGATCCTCCCGATCTGCTTCTTCGCGACCCCCGCTACCACTGAAGGAAATATGCCCTAGAGGCAGTAATAAAGTTGTTATTTATATTTCCTTATATCATGATAAATGTTTATTATTCATGCTAGAATTGTATTAACCGGAAAATTAGTACATGTGTGAATACATAGACAAAACAGAGTGTCCCTAGTATGCCTCTACTTGACTAGCTCGTTAAATCAAAGATGGTTAACTTTCCTGATCATAGACATGTGTTGTCATTTGGTGAACGGCATCACATCATTAGGAGAATGATGTGATGGACAAGACCCATCTGTTAGCCGAGCATAAATGATCGTTTAGTTTTATTACTATTGCTTTCTTCATGACTTATACATATTCCTCTGACTATGAGATTATGCAACTCCCGAATACCGGAGGAACACTTTGTGTGCTATCAAACGTCACAACGTAACTGGGTGATTATAAAGATGCTCTACGGGTGTCTTCGATGGTATTTGTTGAGTTGGCATAGATCGAGATTAGGATTTGTCACTCCGAGTATCGGAGAGGTATCTCTGGGCCCTCTCGGTAATGCACATCACTATAAGCCTTGCAAGCAATGTGACTAATGAGTTAGTTGCGGGATATAAAACGAGTAAAGAGACTTGCCGGTAACAAGATTGAACTAGGTATGATGATACCGACGATCGAATCTCGGGCAAGTAACATACCGATGACAAAGGGAATAACGTATGTTGTTATGCGGTTTGACTGATAAAGATCTTCATAGAATATGTAGGAGCCAATATGAGCATCCAGGTTCCGCTATTGGTTATTGACCGGAGATGTGTCTCGGTCATGTCTACATAGTTCTCGAACCCGTAGGGTCCGCACGCTTAACGTTCGATGACGATTTATATTATGAGTTATGTGATTTGATGACCAAAGTTTGTTCGGAGTCCCGGATGAGATCACGGACATCACGAGGAGTCTCGAAATGTTTGAGAGGTAATGATCGATGTATTGGAAGGCTATATTCGGACATCGAATGGTTCCGAGTGATTTGGGTATTTTTCAGAGTACCGGAGAGTTGCAGGAGTTCGTCGGGGGAAGTTAATGGGTCTTATTGGGCTTTAGTGGAGAGAGGGAAGAAGGGCCACGAGGTGGCGCGCCCCTCCCCCCTGCCCAAACCGAATTGGACAAGGGTTGGGGGCGCCCCCCCCCCTTTCCTTCTCCCTCTCCCTCCTTTCCTTCTTTCCTACTCCGAAAAGGAAAGGGAATCCTATTAGGACTTGGGAGTCCTAGTAGGACTCCCTACACTTGGCGCGCCCCTGGGAGGGTCGGCCTCTCTCCCTCCCTCCTTTATATACGTGGGCAGGGCACCCCAAAGACACACCAAGTCTTCTCTTTGTCATACGTTCGGTGCTAGGATCGGTTGGATCGCGAAGACGTTCGACTACATCAACTGTGTTACTAAACGCTTCCGCTTTCAGTCTACGAGGGTACGTGGACACACTCTCCCCTCTTGTTGCTATGCATCTCCTAGTTAGATCTTGCGTGATCGTAGGAATTTTTTTGAATTACTATGTTCCCCAACAGTGGTATCAGAGCCAGGTCTATGCGTAGATGTTATATGCACGAGTAGAACACAAATAGTTGTGGGCGATAATGGTCATACTGCTTACCACCAACGTCTTACTTTGATTCGGCTGTATTGTTGGATGAAGCGGCCCAGACCGACATTACATGATCGCGTTCATGAGACTGGTTCTACCGACGTGCTTCGCACACAGGTGGCTGGCGGGTGTCTGTTTCTCCAACTTTAGTTGAATCGAGTTTGACTACGGCCGGTCCTTGCTGAAGGTTAAAACAGCACACTTGATGAAAAATCGTTGTGGTTTTGAGGGTAAGAACGGTTCTTGCTAGAAGCCCATAGCAGCCACGTAAAACTTGCAACAACAAAGTAGAGGACGTCTAACTTGTTTTTGCAGGGCATGTTGTGATGTGATATGGTCAAGACGTGATGAGATATAAATTGTTGTATGAGATGATCATGTTTTGTAACCGTTATCGGCAACTGGCAGGAGCCTTATGGTTGTCGCTTTATTGTATGAAATGCAACCGCCATGTAATTGCTTTACTTTATCACTAGACGGTAGCGGTAGTCATAGAAGAAATAGTTGGCGAGACGACAACGATGCTACGATGGAGATCAAGGTGTCAAGCCGGTGATGATGGAGATCTTGACGGTGCTTTGGAGATCGAGATCAAAGGCACAAGATAATGATGGCCATATAATGTCACATATTTTGATTGCATGTGATGTTTATCCTTTATGCATCTTATTTTGCTTAGTACGGTGGTAGCATTATAAGATGATCCATCACTAAATTTGAAGGTATAAGTGTTCTCCCTGAGTATGCACCGTTGCTACAGTTCATCGTGCCGAGACACCACGTGATGATCGGGTGTGATAAGCTCTACGTTCACATACAACAAGTGCAAGCCAGTTTTGCACATGCAGAATACTTGGGTTAAACTTGACGAGCCTAGCATATGCAGATATGGCCTCGGAACATTGAGACCGAAAGGTCGGATGTGAATCATATAGTATATATGATCAACATAGTGATGTTCACCATTGAAAACTACTCCATCTCACGTGATGATCAGACATGGTTTAGTTGATATGGATCACATGATCATTTAGATGACTAGAGGGATGTCTATCTAAGTGGGAGTTCTTAAGTAATATGATTAGTTGAACTTTAATTTATCATGAACTTAGTCTTGATAGTATTTGCAAATTATGTTGTAGATCAATAGCTCGTGATGTAGCTCCCTATTTATTTTTTGATATGTTCCTAGAGAAAAATAAGTTGAAAGATGATAGTAGCAATGATGCGGACTTGGTCCGTGATCTAAGGATTATCCTCATTGCTACACAGAAGAATTATGTCCTTGATGCACCGCTAGGTGACAGACCTATTGCATGAGCAGATGCAAAACATTATGAACGTTTGACAAAGCTCAGTATGATGACTACTTGATAGTTTAGTGCACCATGCTTTACGGCTTAGAACCGGGAATTCAAAAACGTTTTGAACGCCACAGAGCATATGAGATGTTCCAAGAGTTGAAATTTCTATTTCATACTCATGCCCGTGTCAAGAGGTATGAGACCTCTAACAAGTACTTTGCCTACAATGGAGGAGAATAGCTCAACCGGTGAGCATGTGCTCAGAATGTCTGAGTACTACAATCGCTTGAATCAAGTGGGAGTTAATCTTCCACATAAGATAGTGATTGACAGAGTTCTCTAGTCACTATCACCAAGTTACTGGAACTTCATGATGAACTATAATATGCAAGGGATGAGGAAAGTGATTCCCAAGCTCTTCATAATGCTAAAATTGGCGAAGGTAGAAATCAAGAAAGAACATCAAGTGTTGATGGTTAATAAAATCACTAGTTTCAAGAAAAGGGCAAAGGAAAAGAAAGGGAACTTCAAGAAGAATGACAAGCAAGTTGTCACTCCCGTGAAGAAGCCCAAAGCTAGACCTAAGCCTAAACCTGAGTGCTTCTACTGCAAAGGGAATGGTCACTGGAAGCGGAACTACCCCAATTAATTGGCGGATAAGAAGGATGGCAAAGTGAACAAAGGTATATGTGATATACATGTTATTGATGTGTATTTTACTAGTGTTCATAGTAACCCCTATGTATTTCATACCGGCTCAGTTGCTGTGATTAGTAACTAAAAACAGGAGTTGCAGAATGAACAGAGACTAGTTATGGGCGAAGTGACGATGTGTGTCAGAAGTGATTCCAAGGTTGATACGATCACCATCGCACTCTCCTTCTACCTTTGGGATTAGTGTTGAACCTAAATAAATGTTATTTGGTGTTTGCATTGAGCATGAATATGATTAGATCGTGTTTATTGCAATAAGCTTATGCATTTAAGTCAGATAATAATTGTTATTCTATTTACATGAATAAAACCTTCAATGGTCATACACCCAAGGTGAATGGTTTATTGGATCTCGATCGTAGTGATACACATATTCATAATATTGATGCCAAAAAATGCAAAGTTGATAATGATAGTGAAACATACTAGTGGCACTGCCGTTTAGGTCATATTGGTGTAAAGCGCATGAAGAAACTCCATGCGGATGGACTTTTGGAATCACTTGATTATGAATCATTTGATGCTTGCGAACCATGCCTCATGGGCAAGATGACTAAGACTCCATTCTCCGGAACAATGGAGCGAGCCACTGACTTATTGGAAATAATACATACCGATGTATGCGGTCCGATGAGTGTTGAGGCTCGCGGCGGGTATCATTATTTTCTGACCTTCAAATATGATTTGAGAAGATAAGGGTATATCTACTTGATGAAGCATAAATCTGAAACATTTGAAAAGTTCAATGAATTTCAGAGTGAAGTGGAAAATCATCGTAACAAGAAAATAAAGTTTCTACGATCTGATCGTGGAGGTGAACATTTGAGTTACGAGTTTGGCCTTCATTTAAAACAATGTGGAATAGTTTCACAACTCACGCCACCTGGAACACCACAGCGTAATGGTGTGTCCGAACATCGTAACCATACTTTATTTGATATGGTGTGATCTATGATGTCTCTTACCAATTTACCACTATCGTTTTGGGGTTATGCATTAGAGACAGCTGCATTCATGTTAAATAGGGCACCATCTAAATCCGTTGAGATGACGTCATATGAACTATGGTTTGGCAAGAAACCAAAGCTATCGTTAATTATAGTATGGGGTTGCAATGCTTATGTGGAAAAGTTTCAGCCTGGTAAGCTCAAACCCAAATCGGAGAAAATGCGTATTCATAGGATACCCAAAGGAAACTGTTGGGTACACCTTCTATCACAGATCCGAAGGCAAGATATTCATTGCTAAGAATGGGTACTTTCAGAGAAGGAGTTTCTCTCGAAAGAAGTGAGTGGGAGGAAAGTAGAATTTCATGAGGTAATTATACCTTCTCCCGAATTGGAAAGTAGTTCATCATAGAAATCAGTTCCAGTGGTGCCTACACCAACTAGTGAGGAATTTAATGATGTTGATCATGAAACTTCAGATCAAGTTACTACCGAACCTCGTAGGTCAACCAGAGTACGTTCCGCACCAGAGTGGTACGGTAATCCTATTCTGGAAGTCATGTTACTAGACCATGACGAACCTACGAACTATGAGGAAGCGATGATGAGCCCAGATTCCGCGAAATGGCTTGAAGCCATGAAATCTGAGATAGGATCCATGTATGAGAACAAAGTATGGACTTTGATTGACTTGCCCGATGATCGGCGAGCCATTGAGAATAAATGGATCTTCAAGAGGAAGACAGACGTTGATAGTAGTGTTACTATCTACAAAGCTCGAATTGTCGCAAAAAGTTTTTGACAAGTTCAAGGTGTTGACTACGATAAGATTTTCTCACTCATAGCGATGTTGAAGTCTGTCCGAATCATGTTAGCAATTGCCACATTTTATGAAATCTGGCAAATGGATGTCAAAACTACATTCCTTAATGGATTTCTTAAAGAAGAGTTGTATATGATGCAACAAGAAGGTTTTGTCAATCCTAAAGATGCTAACAAAGTATGCAAGCTCCAGCGATCCATTAATGGACTGGTGCAAGCCTCTCGGAGTTGGAATATACGCTTTGATGAGTTGATCAAAGTATATAGTTTTATACAGACTTGCGTTGAAGCCTGTATTTACAAGAAAGTGAGTGGGAGCACTACAGCCTTTCTGATAAGTATATGTGAATGATATATTGTTGATCAGAATGACGTAAAATTCTCTGGAAAGCATAATGGAGTGTTTGAAAGGAGTTTTTCAAAGAAATACCTCGGTGAAGCCGCTTACATATTGATCATAAAAGATCTATAGATATAGATCAAGACGCTTGATAAGTTTTTTCAATGAGTACATACCTTGACAATTTTTTGAAGTAGTTCAAAATGGAACAGTCAAAGAAGGAGTTCTTGCCTGTGTTACAAGGTGTGAAGTTGAGTAAAGACTCAATACCCGACCACGGCAGAAAATAGAAAGAGAATGAAAAGTCATTCCCTATGCCTCGGTCATAGGTTCTATAAAGTATGCTATGCTGTGTGCCAGACCTATTGTGTATCTCACCATGAGTTTGGCAAGAGGGTACAATAGTGATCCAGGAGTGGATCACTGGACAGCGGTCAAAATTATCCTTTGTGGAATAAGGACATATTTCTCGATTATGGAGGTGACAAAAAGTTCGTCGTAAAGGGTTACATCGATGCAAGCTTTGACACTAATCCGGATGACTCTAAGTCTCAATATAGATACATATTGAAAGTGGGAGCTAGAGTAGCTCCGTGCAGAGCATTGTAGACATAGAAAATTTGCAAAATACATACGGCTCTGAATGTGGCAGACCCGTTGACTAAACTTCTCTCACAAGCAAAACATGATCACACCTTAGTACTCTTTGGGTGTTAATCACATAGCGATGTGAACTAGATTATTGACTCTAGTAAATCCTTTGGGTGTTAGTCACATGGAGATGTGAACTAATAAAGATATGAACTATTAGTGTTAAATCACATGACGATGTGAACTAGATTATTGACTCTAGTGCAAGTGGGAGACTGAAGGAAATATGCCCTAGAGGCAATAATAAAGTTGTTATTTATATTTCCTTATATCATGATAAATGTTTATTATTCATGCTAGAATTGTATTAACCGGAAACTTAGTACGTGTGTGAATACATAGACAAAACAAAGTGTCCCTAGTATGCCTCTACTTGACTAGCTTGTTGAATCAAGGATGGTTAAGTTTCCTGAATATAGACATGTGTTGTCATTTGATGAACGGGATCACATCATCAGGAGAATGATGTGATGGACAAGACCCATCCGTTAGCCTAGCATAAATGATCGTTTAGTTTTATTGATATTGCTTTCTTCATGACTTATACATATTCCTCTGACTATGAAATTATGCAACTCCCGAATACCGGAGGAACACTTTGTGTGCTATCAAACGTCACAACGTAATTGGGTGATTATAAAGATGCTCTACAGGTGTCTCCGATGGTGTTTGTTGAGTTGGCTTAGATCGAGATTAGGATTTGTCACTCCGAATATCAGAGAGGTGTCTCTGGGCCCTCTGGGTAATGCACATCACCATAAGCCTTGCAAGCAATGTGACTAATGAGTTAGTTGCGGGATGATGCATTATAAAACAAGTAAACAGACTTGCCGGTAACGAGATTGAACTAGGTATGATGATACCGACGATCGAATCTCGGGCAAGCAACATACCGATGACAAAGGGAATAACGTATGTTGTTATGCGGTTTGACCGATAAAGATCTTCGTAGAACATGTAGGAGCCAATATGAGCATCTAGGTCCCGCTATCGGTTATTGACCGGAGATGTGCCTCGGTCATGTCTACATAGTTCTCGAACCCGTAGGGTCCGCACGCTTAACGTTCGATGACGATTTATATTATGAGTTATGTGATTTTATGACCGAAGTTTGTTCGGAGTCCCGGATGAGATCATGGACATGACGAGGAGTCTTGAAATGGTTGAGAGCTAAAGATCGATATACTAGAAGGCTATATTCGGACATCGGAATGGTTCCGAGTGGTTCGGGTATTTTTCAGAGTACCGGAGAGTTACGGGAATTCGCCGGGGGAAGTTAATGGGCCTTATTGGGCTTTAGTGGAGAGAGGGAAGAAGGGCCACGAGGTGGTGCACGCCTTCCCCCTGCCCAAACCGAATTGGACAAGGGGTGGGGGCGTCCCCCCCCCCTTTCCTTCTCCCTCTCCCTCCTTTCCTTCTTTCCTACTCCGAAAAAGGAAAGGGAATCCTACTAGAACTTGAGAGTCCTGGTAGGACTCCCTACACTTGGCGCGCCCCTAGGAGGGTCGGCCTCTCTCCGTCCCTCCTTTATATACGTGGGCAAGGGGCACCCCAAATACACACCAAGTCTTCTCTTTGCCGTACGTTCGGTGCTAGGATCAGTTGGATCGCGAAGACGTTCGACTACATCAACCGCGTTACTAAACGCTTCCGCTTTCAGTCTACGAGGGTACGTGGACACACTCTCCCCTCTCGTTGCTATGCATCTCCTAGTTAGATATTGCGTGATCGTCGGAAATTTTTTGAATTACTACATTCCCCAATAACCACTTCCTCCATCCTCCCCAATATGTTCAGCCGACCTCTCCTCACGTCCGATCTCAGCCCCATGCTTCCTCTCTCTCGTCCCCAAAACCATCCTTCCCCCCATCGCCACCCCCCCCCCCCCCAATCGCCACAGGAGGCGACTTCGCCATGCACTATACATAGTACGTTTTCTGGACCTCGATGACTCAAGCCCCAACAGGAAGGCCTCGTCGGACCGTGAGGAATTTGGGTACTCCAATGCAGTCGCCCGGAGGAAGAGAACCCCTAGGGGAACGCCTCGAGGTTCTACCCGTAGGCACGGTCTCAAATGAGAGTGTGCGTCTGGTAAAGTGGATCACCCGTCAGGTTACATTGGTCCACTGCCCCCATCTGATCGCGATTGCTTGGTTAACCTTAAAGCCCATTTGATCGCAACTACTTGGTTAACCTTAAAGCCCATCTGATCTCCCCTCAAAAAATAAAAAACTGATCACAACTCTTTTAAAAAAACACCGAAGTCTTATTCATTAGAGATAAATAGTACATCGTTTGCGAGGAGCATTACAATTTCATTTAATGGTTCCTCAAACCAAACAGAAGTCAAAGAAAATCTAGCTAATCTAGCGAGCTCATGAGCTACTTTATTTGCTTCTCTATTACAATGTTCAAATCTAGTAGTAATGAAATCACATGCATAATGAAAACAATCGTCGAAGATTGTTGCTGTCGTGCTCGCTGACTGTCCTCCATCCTGCATAGTATCAATCACCTTCATGTTGTCCGAGTTAATAATAAGGCGATTACATCCCGCCCTTTGCGCTAGTGTTAGACCAAACTTGAGGGCTAAAGCTTCCGCCATCAACACATCCGCGCAATAGTCAATCTTTCCAGTCCCTCTAGCAATAAATCTGCCTTTGTCATCTCTCAGGACCGCCCCCATTGTTCCCCTAAGCAGGTCATGGTCAAAAGAAGCATCAGTGTTAAGTTTCACAAAAGCTCTGGGGGGACAAGACCATCCTCCTTCTTCGTAGAAGCCTTGGGGGACAATGCATTTATGAAGTTTGTGGTAAGGGCTAGAACCCCCATTGAAATCTGAAGTGCATTTTGAGTTTTCTCCTTGTGCACCAACTTCCGTCTTTCCCACCATAAATACCATGCTGAGACAACAATCATCTCACGCACATTGTGGTAATCCATTATCCTCAAACCTTGGCCCGGAAGTAGTAAGTACTCTAACACTGCCTCTCCAGAATGGTCAATCTCGCAAGCTTTATCAATAATATCATCCATCCCCAGCCTTTCCCAAACCCCATTTGCTTTACTACAACGGAAAAGCATATGCTTCGTATCTTCTAAGCCCTCAAAGCAAGTGGGACAAATGGGCGAGACCTTCATATGTCTATTAGCGAGCGTAACCCGGTGGGGGAGTGTTCCATATAGTGTACGCCATATAAAAAAATTAACTTTTGTCGGACAAGATAACTTCCATATCTTGTTTCAAATAGGGTTAACTGTGGTTCGTCCCATCCCATTAGAGTATTTTAATTTGCTGCCATACTGATAGTCCCACTCCACGGAATAAGCTGGTCGAACCGAGAACATACCATTTTTCGTATAACTCCAAGCAATAAAATCTGGCATATCATGTTGCGAGAGTGGAACTGAAAGAATCCGTTGTGCATCAATGGGCCACATAGTTTATCTGATTAGGTGTTCATCCCAATTGTTGGAGGCAGGATCAGTGAGATCATCTCCTCAGTTAACAGATGCCCCCCTTAGGCGTTATAATTTTTCTAGTGACACAATTTGGAATACATGCATCTTCTCAAATGTTAATTTTTTGTCCATTCCCCACTCACCAAATATGACCTCTTTGGTTAACCTTAAAGCCCAGTTTCACATGATCGGAGTTGTATCCCACACCATGTGGACTTTGATAAATAAACTTGGCTTTTATATCCCTTAAAGAAGCTAAAAAAAGATGCTAGGCATTCTGCAATATCCGTCTCCGATCCCACCCGCCGTCCTGAGCTGGTAGGGCTTGCGTCAACGCATAATAGTGTTCTTAAATTATGCATATCCTTCCGCGGCCGTGTTCCGACGCGGACATCGCCGGCATATGCACTTTCTGCACGACGGCCGTTTCGTCTTCATCGGAGTCGCTTCTATTTTTTACCTGATGATGAAGCGCCTTGACCGAAAATTGTCACACCCTAACGCGTTTTTTTGGACCTGAACTGCACCAAACAGACCAATGAAATGGAGTGAACACGGACGCGGACCGTGCTTGCAACTTGCAACAACACACGCACGACGTCTTCTCCCGGTAGTACTACACGCTGTATGTATAGTACGTATCAATCAAGCATATGATATCAAGGTATCAACCACCCCCAGAGCGTTTTGACCAATAATCAATAATCATCACGGTCGCGACATGCCTGTTACACCCTAGCACGCACACACACGGCATCACCTACCACCGTCTCCGGCAGAGAGAAAGAGGGAGAGAGTTTGACTAGGCCGAGCAGCAGCCGCCCGTGTTCACCGGGGTGACGTCGTCCTTGCCGCCGACGTCGATGGTCTTGCCCCTGGGCGGCGCGGCGGGGTCGTCGCCGATGTCGAGGGCCTTCTTGCTGACGACGCGGTAGATCTCGCCGAGCACCTCCGTGAAGGCGTCCTCCACGTTGGTGGCCTCCAGCGCGGACGTCTCCATGGAGAAGGTGCGGTGGCGCTCCGCGAAGGCCCTGGCCTCCTCGGGCGAGACGGCCCTGAGGTGGCGCAGGTCCGCCTTGTTCCCGACCAGCATCACCACGATGTTGGCGTCCGTGTGGTCGCGGAGCTCCGTCAGCCACCGCTCCGCGTTCTCGAACGTGATGTGGCGCGTCACGTCGTACACCACGAGCGCGCCCACGGCGCCCCGGTAGTAGGCGCTGGTGATGGCCCGGTACCTACACACATAGAGAGAGCCGCGGGTGCGAGTGCAACGCACGCACGTACGTAAAGTGATTAGCCAACTTGGTACTGGTGTCAATGTGGAAATGCGGTTACACGCAACCAGAAAGATGCACATTGTATTGCTAATAAAGATACTCCTATTTCGAAGGACATCTGCAGTTCAGAGTGAGTTGTTTACAGATTGCTATTGAAATCACAAGCATGGCAACGGGAAAGGAGTCATCGCAAGTCCTTGGGTTAGTCATCAATTACTACGATCGATCGATCGATCGATCAAGCTGAACTAAACTGAATCGACGGCAAGCGGTGGGAGAAAGAAAGAGGTGGACAGGCAAAGCAGCAATATCTCATACAGGTGGCGGGCAAAAGAGAAGGAGCAGGAGGTGGAGAGTATTGGTACCTTTCTTGGCCGGCGGTGTCCCAGATCTGCGCCTTGACGAGCTTGCCGTCGACGCGGACGGTCTTGGTGGCGAACTCGACGCCGATGGTGGACCTGGTGTCGAGGCTGAACTCGTCCCTGGCGAAGCGCGACAGCAGGTTGGACTTGCCCACGCCGCTGTCCCCGATCAGCACCACCTTGAACAGGTAGTCGTACTCCTCCTCCGCGCGATACGCCACCGCCATCCCCCTCCCCTCCTGCTTCCTGCTGCTTCTGCGTCGCCGCCGCTGCTCGATCAACCGATGGTTTCCTAAGATTTGATCTGATTTGATCTCCTTCCCCTTCCCGCGCGCCTCTCCTCTCCTCTCCTATCCTCTCCTCTTGAGCTAAATAGAGGCACGATACAAAGGCAACGCGGTGCGGCGCGTCTCGCTTCTTTTCAGCTGGGTTGGTTCGCTTTGGGGAGAAGTGTCTCAGGTAAGGGAAGAAGGGGTCGCCGCGGATGGCGTTGGTTTCGTGGGGGGTGGTGGGGAGGTAGAGAAAGCCAAGCGAGAGATGATGACGACCATCGAGCCGCTCGTTGTCCCGGTCCTGGCTTCGTCTCCGTGACCGACCGGGCATGCATCTCTGTACATACATGTGTCAACGACTCTCATCTCGCAAAACGATATGTACAAAATTGAATTTGCGAATATAAGCATGTGCCAGGCTTGACTTGGCTTCATGTAGTAGTAGTAGCAGCATTCTCTTTGCTTCTCCTTTCATTTTCGTGTGCTCATTTGGCAGTTGGCGCGACTGGCCTTCCTTCATCACGTTTTGTTACCTGGGGATGGGTGCAGAGATCCTTCAGGGAAGATTCTCTCAAGGCAAGTACGGCGCACAAGCTATAATATTAGGGGAAGAGTTCTGGGGCAAAACCATCTTTTACTTGTACGGTACAGCCACTAAGAAAACAAAAACACCATATGTCCCCTTATTAAAAGATATGAAAACAATGGCAGAAAATACAAATATAATGCAATAAAATTAAGGCAAAGCCCATCATAAACACGAGCGAGTTCAGATTCGAGGTTTTGTTTCTCATGTTTCAACCAAAACTGCACGACGGAGTTGAATCATCCATTATACAATACAGAACATTGTCGTCCAAAGCCATATGCTGAAAAACTCGTGCTCGGCTGGGCACTCTCAGACCAATCTCTCCAATAACAGAAACAATTATCAGTTCTCTTAAGATTAAATAATGTAAAAAAACACATGTTTCTGTTTGTTTTAGGGTAACCAACATATATACAGGGTAGTTTCTAGAGATGCCACTCTAAGAGTTACCTTCGGATCCACCATATGATACACTGTATGTCCAACTGAGTAATTTATAAACATTCTACATTTGAATAGAACGATCAATGTTATGTCTGTACAGTTTTTGGAAGCCGAGTTACTCCCAATCACAAGGTGAACAACAAATACAGGTAGCAGAATAGTCTACCACTTCTTATGTACAAAATTGATCTGAATGTTTGTCGGAAGCAAATAACTGATAAAGATTAATCCTGTTTGTTATCAACTTCTTCTACCCGCAGACAAAGCTGTTGTCTTGCAGATGGGGCATAGGTTCTTTACCGTCAGCCACTGTTTTAAGCACACCGCATGGTATCTGTGGCCACAATCCAGGATTCCAACGCAGTCCTCAGCCTCGTACTCCTCCTGCAAGATACATCAAGTGACAGTTCTTTAGAACTAGGAACTGGGAATAGATTGGACGCCAGCATGAAACTACATTCTCCTCCTCCTGTCATGAACCAGGGCCCACGAGGATAAATATCGCCAGTTGGCAATGCTCATCTAGGAAAGGTATTTTTTTTGTTTATGAACTCCCCAGGCGGATGGCTAATCTCAGGAATGGTTATTTTTGATACGATGCAAACGGTGACACCAGATATATATACAATATGCCTCAGAATAGCCACCTCCATGGCGTCCTTCATTGCTTGGAGGAGAACCACCAAGCGTATAGCATTCCCCCACGCGAGGATTATGCTTCACCAACCAGCTAGTGCTTATTATCGGGCAAGGACACCAGAATTTTTACTAGAAGTAGAAGAGTTACACAAAGTTCGCGAAATGATCACAAGGGTTTATGCACTAAGAACAGGCAAGCCTTTTGGATTGAGAGGACAAACTAGATGGACGACAGAGTTTAGTACTTCCAGGTTGATCAATTCATCTCAATGTGTCCTCTTTATATTGAGGGCTAATAATCTAAACTATTGGCTGCAAGCCCAAAGCTAAGGGATATCTTATCACTAATGTTCAGGTAAACCATGGAGCAGCGGCTCCACCTTTGAATGCCATCAGATCTATCATAGCGATTCGTGTGCATGCATGACTATTTAAATGACCAGTTATAATCACTCACTGATCACAAAACTAAATAAATAAATCACTGTAAAAATCTTGATAAGTATGTACTCCCTCCATTCCAATAAATAAGGTGCACACACATTTTAAAATTGAACTTTGACCATAAATTAGACCAACCAAATATGGGTTATACGTCACAAAAATTAAACAGTTGAATTTGTATTCAAAATAAGTTTTCAATGATATAATTTTGAAGTCATAAAAATATAGTGTATATTGGTATAATTTATGGTCAAAGTTGGATTTTGGAATGCATGCCCACCTTATTTAGAATGGAGGTGGTAGTGAACTAGCACATCACAGGGGGGGCATGCATGCTGCCATGTCACCACCCTGCAAAGTATAAATGTTCACACATAGGTGGAGCACTAAAAGAAGCCTCTCCTATCTTACCTCTAGTTGATTAATTACTAATTTAAATTTAAAATTTTTAATGATACAATTCTACTTAAAGAGATACTAAAGGGTTCATATCACTTGATTGGAACCATGGGCCTAGCACATGGGTGACCGATCCTCATGACATCACCTTTCCAAATCCAATCAATATTTATGGCGAAGAAAAGCATGGGTGGCCATTTACCAACTACCACTCCTTAGTAACTTCGTTCTACATGATTATCACCATACATCGGTCCATCTGCTAATAGTAGTTTCCAGCTCAATTTACCAAGGAGTAATCCTAGAGAAATAAGTTATTTTATGTACATAAGCCAAAGGAAGTGGGAACACTATACTGTCTAATAAGAAACAGAGTAACTTTGTTCTAGATGATCATCACCATGCATCGGCGCATTTGCTAATGCTAATTTCCAACTAAATTTACTAAGTAGTAATCCTAGAGAAAATAGGTTCTCTTATGGACAGAAAGCTGAAGGGATGTGGGTACACTGTACTGTCAAAATAAGCAACAAACATTTCTCAACATCAACACGACACTACTGCGCAGAGGTGGGTAATATGCTGTAGACGAGGTGGTCCTACAATACTGCACTAGCCATTGCTCGCTGTAGTATAAGTAGATGCATTATTAGTCATCGCATAAGCTATAGTCATTACTTTAGATCCATATAAGTATTAAGTTTAGACCGTGCAGAACGCTAAGTTCAAGCGATCAAGTTCATTAAACATTCAATAGATGTGATGGTGGTTCAACACGAATTTGATGGCTGGTTGACAATTCATTAGTTTGGAACAGCTGAAATTTTACATGGCTAAGACAAGGTAACAAACAATATAGTGAAAGGGAAGCACCTGGCATATTATGCAAGCCTCATTCTCTGTGGAAGGTTCAGATGACTGATTAGACACGCAGGTTGCTCCTGGCACATATAAGCTAGTCTTCAATTTATCTACAATGTGGCTTTTTGCCAGACCTGTATTGACGTCTCCAATGTGCTCTTCTAATGCTAAAAGCTCCTGTGATAGAAATAAAAGAATAAATCAGAAAAGATATACCGTGTGAGGTGAAGTCACAAAGGCTGAATGAGCTTTACGTACCTCATAGGTCATGCTGTCTATATCTAGACGCATATCTCTATGCTCATCTACTACATTTGACCCCTCATACAACCTCGAAAAATCCATGATTGCACCATGCTGCTGCAGGGCCAACAAATAGTTATATAACTACATGTATACCATTGACATCCTCAACGGAAACAAAAAAACAGGGACCTCAAGAGGTCTACACTATAACCAGTTTGCACGCCTGGACTTAGAAGTTAATACTATCTGTGACAATTGTAAGTTTGTCACAAGTGAAACGAGTCTGTCTGCACGGATGGATTTGAAATTAAGACCACTTCTGCTTAAAAAATCAGCCAAGAACCTAATCGATCGCATCAATTAAGGTTATCTCTGATCATGCAAGTAGTACTCAAGACATGGGTTCAGCTTCTGGTACACAGGGTCCATGAAAGAGATTGCTTACATAAGAAGGTACATGTAACTTTGCAAGGTGTGTATCACGCACATCACCAAGGAAAACATGGTAACATAAAACAAATAAATAGCGGCAGGAAGGACATGAGGTCAAATGCATGAGTATAATAGTCGTCTTCCTGTTGACCAGAAATAAAAATAACAAGAGGCAATTTCAAATGTGAGAAACATTGTATCCAAGCAAAAGCTTCAGTAGGCCCGAGGCATTCATACAACACAACAAGAATCAACTAATACAATTTCTTGAATCTAATAACCAACACATAGCTTAACACATTTCAATAAGAACTCCCCAAGAATATTAAGAGACTTAACAACAATGCAATGGATAACATTTCCAGAACAAGATAATTGCAAGGCTGGTCACTTCAGTTCTACATTGAAGGACATCGGCCATTTAGAAATCGGTAAAAAGAATTCCAGTTTGTAAGATTCAAAATTCCATAACTTAGCACATAAAACACATTAAGGTATGAATGCACTAACGCACAAGTCCAAGACATGCAAGACTCCTATAAAGTTCCCAACATTCCACAAAAAGGAAAAGAACACACCAGATGTATCATATTAGGCAAATGGTGATCCTAATAGTTATTGAGTTATTTGGTATTTGAATACCAGAAATTGTAAAATAAATAAATGAAGTGAGGTGCAGACTAACCAGAGGTGGCAAAATTCTTAAGTTCCTATGATTAACTGGGTTCACCAGGAACGGATGCTGTGGAGGCCCAAAAGACCGCTCAGAATTAGAGAAGAGACCTGGAGTTCTTGGACCCAAGTGGAACCGGTTACCAGAATGATTTACCCCACTATGCAAGATGCCATTATTGTGGCCTTGTTGGTAAGGGACTTGCACTCGTGTATGATCCAGTGGATTATGAGGTTGCATGCTATGCACAGCATGTTGATGAAAATAAGGTAAATGCCCTTGAGAAATGGTTGAAGGGCCATTCTGATATTCATGAAAGCCTCCATTCACTATTTCTGTGGCCCCTGAATGTGCAAATCTGCCTGCTGGAAGCAAGAGGTACCAATTATTTCCCCTGAACAAGCAAATCTGACAGCTGAAAGATAAATGCTATCAATTGTACTTCACTTCTGTCACAATTTCATTTTGTAGGTGGGGCCATTTTTCTACTAAGCTTCTGACACTTAACATGTAAAGCTAAACTATTAGTTTAGCCATCAATGCACATTGCCAACAACTAAAAGAAGCATTGAACAATGATTCTTATCCTTAGAAAGTACAACTCTTTCCAAATCTGTTTTCATTATCAGTAGGAAACTCAGATCTGTTCTATTAGTTGCTTACGTACCTGGAACACTAGACATTGCATTGATGTATGACCACTGTGGTACTCCTTCCACAATTCCAGTTGCAGCCTGGGAAACCCAAGTAGTGCTGGCAGGTTGAAAGCACTGACTAGCATGACTTGATTGAAATGTATAGTTACCATGCTGTGCTGATTCTGGGTGAGCAGCCATCAAATTAAACCCATTTGATCCAGTAATGGAAGATCCTTCCACAGATGGCCAAGTGCTGTGGCTATGATATTCTGATGGGTTGAATGGTGTGACATTAGGAAAAACATTTGACTCAAAAGAAGGATCCCATGGCCTATGTGTAGGATTTTGAGATGTATGAGAGGATGAGCTTGAGCTTGCAGATCCATTAACAAAATGACAAGTTCCTGCCACTGCGGCATTTTTCCTTTTAATGAATCCTCTAGCAGTTTCGCTGACATTTTCATTTCTAGTACTTCCATCCATACTTCCTGAGACAACTTGGTTTAAAGGCAATCCAAAGCTCTGAGCATGAGAGACATATCTGTTCATAGATGTTGACATGCAAGGGTTGTACATATTTGATGGGAAGACAAAACCTGAATCAACGCCTAAATTTGGCGGAGAACTATGAACAGGCTGATGTGGATGATTCATGCTCATATTGTAGTAACCCTGTGTATCAGAAAGACCAGCATTCATAGCATTGCCTACAACTCTGACAGTATATTGACCGCCTTGGTCGGACAAATCATTCCCATTGTGAATTAAACTTTCAGAATGAACATGAGGATGCCCTCGCTCAGACTCGAGATCAATGACTTGGGGATAGCATACCATTCGATATGCCATAACGCCAATTATTATCTGCCTTAGCTTCGATAAAGAACCACTGCAAGCTAAGTCAACAACTATGCTTTATCGTCACCTCTACCTGAAATCAAATTAGAAACCAACTGTTAGAATGAAGTGAATAGATCTACAGTGCACACTTAAAATTCGACATATATCAAATATGCGAAGCTTGGCAGTTTACATAGTAAGACATCCATATTTGTATGCTTGTGTGGTAACATAAAGGCAATGTTACAGACAAACCAAGAGGATTGGTGCGAACGATTAGTAATGTTGCAAAAAACTTGAAGATAAACTAGCTAAGGTAATAGATCCGGACATTGCATCCCTAGAGTAGGCTTATATGTCAACAGCACAAGATTAAGTCAACGCATGGTGTGATTCACCACCACCACAACAACAATAACAACAAAGCCTTTCAGTCCCAAACCAGTTGGGGTAGGCTAGAGTTGAAACCCATAAGATATCAAAACCAAGTCATGGTTATGGCACGTGGATAGCTAACGTCCACGCATCCCTGTCCATGGCTAAATCTTTGGTGATAGTCAACACATGGTGTGATTCACCAGAGTTCGCATATTAAGTTATCCAACTTCTCTGGTGTAAGAAATATGTGTTTTAAGTGGGATTTGAATGTGAAGACATACAAACTTCGAAGTCAAATCATTAGTTATTGCTTGCAGCAACCCATTCCAATGAGCTGTATAGATTATATCCTACTGAAGTAACCAAGCGTGGCATAATGCATATGAATACATATCGCAATTATTCACAGTTGTTTAATTTGTCAGCTGATTTTTCAATCTGCCCTTTCATAAAGTATTTTTTCCTAATTCTGGCTGAAAACAATACATCATTAGAGTGGTAAAATCTGTTTAAATGTATATGCGGGTTGCCTAGCCCTTTCCATAAGTTCGGACTTTTTGGTTGCGTTGGCTAGTGCATGAAGCTTAACAAAATCATTTTCAACTGAAGAGCAATATTAAATGCAAATAAACCGATCAAAGTCACTGCCTTTGCTCCTTCGAAGTTACAATGAAAACAAAGTAATGATTTTAAAATGATAGGGAGGATCTGTAGTAACAAAGAACATAAGGAAATACATTGGTGGGGGTAATAACCTTCTAATATCTACCAGTTCTGCTTGTGGTTCTCTACATTAGTCAGTATATGCGTATAACACTGTCAGCAGGTTGTCAACAAAATATGATTAGTAGGGACAGGCACAATTTTATACTTCAGAACTTCTATTTTCATGACAATATGCAAATCGTATGCTTAATCTTGTGCCTACAGGCAGTGGTGGAGCTCGGCAAAAATAAAGGCCTTAGTACTAAGGAAATTGAATTTCATCTATTTCCAACTTCGAGCAATTGCAAGGCCAGTGGCGGAGCTTGGGCACTAATGAAATTGCATTGCATAAGTGTCTATTTCCCACTTCGAGCAATTGCAAGGCCAAAACTCAATGCAGAGGCTTATAAAATTCAAGGTCGTACATGATCCATGTTTGCCCTCACTAGACACTGCCCCTGGTTACAGGTCTAGAAAGGATAGTTTCTTTTTCAATTAGGAGTCCCATTTGACATGTTCACTCATTCTCCTGCTGGTTGAAGCAGTTTGTCATTGCCGAAGAGATTTACCAAAACAAAATCCTCAAAAAAAAAAACTTATGTTCATAATTTTTTTAAAGAAGATAATTTGTGTCAGTTAATGGTTTACTTTGAAAGAAAGGTTGATGAATAGCGTATAAGGTGAAACAAGGCAGGACATACAATCAGAAGATGGTCATCACTTTAAACAAGGGCAGAACTTGTTTCAATCATGTAGTTACTAAATACAAATAATCAAACTGAAGACTTCTTTGATTTTACACTTCCTTCAATTGTAAGTTTTTCACTAATGAAAAATACACAGAACGTAGTATGTAGTACGGAGACTTTTAACAAAATGGAAAATTATGATGAAGGGAGGTGTGTAATCTTACATTCAATTACCATACAACATAAGTTCTCCCATCTCAGCATAAGGGCAATGATACTTCTAATACACAAAATGGGAAGATGAAGTTTGAACATTCGTAAAAAAGAAAGTGAAAAGTGTGCACGTGTCTCTTACATCCAATGATAATAGAGGCATAAGCTTTCACATCTCAGTCAAGGAATTCCTAAAGTTCTGGGTGGAACGGGAATTGCTATTGTAGTTCTTGAGGGATAATCACCAGATCAAAATGTTTCTGAATTCTATCTCAAACTCCTTTTTTCAAATAAAAAACATTGCATTTAAAAAAACAGAATCGAAGAATAGAAGTGGGAGAAATATGACAGAAATAAAACCGAGTTAAGACTAACCAACGGCTTGGCTTGGACAACCAAAAAAAGGCAAAAACTGAATGTTTCATGACAATGGTAAATAATGTAATCTGCATTAAGAAAACATCTACGAGCAACTAACACCGTATCCATAATCCATATAACAACCACCAGAATCATAATTACCACCAATTAACAAGAAAATTCATTTTCAACAAATATTCTCCAACTGTCGAAAACCTGTTGCCATATACCTAAGGCTATATCATCAGCACTACCAGAGCAGACCACAAATCCAAAAAAAAGGCAACAATATAATCCTACTATACCATGCGTATACAAAATCAATCCCCCAATCTACTTCCACACTGACCAAAAGTAATCAGAAATCCAAACACCCAACCAAACAACTACCAACCTCGCAAAAAGTTTGCAGGTGCAACATCCCAAACTCCATTAATGACTCAACCACACAAAAGAACACTGGTAAATATTCCTGTTTATCAACATAATCATGACTCCATCATTTCTCAGCAAAATTCTCTGCATTCACCACATGCACATGCAGCTCCAATAAAAAATATCAAGAAATTGCACACTAAGAAGTGCATCATAGTTTCACCTAAAAATAACAGATGCACCCTTTAGCATCCCGACGCCCACCAACCACCCCCTTCCCCCAAACCAAACACGAGCAGATAAAGCAGAAATATTAGGCAAATCAAAAAATTTCTAAAGTGTAGCCACTAACCATAGACGAGAAAATCATCCACAATAGCGAGCAAAAATTGACCGAATAACTATGCACTCTTAAACTCTCACGGGCGCACCATCACCATACTACTACTAACAAAAATTGCGAGCTGTGCCGTACGGAACACTCAAATTGCACACGCTCTCGAATCCAATTCCTTCTCCCAGCTCCCAGCTCCCACTCACGCCACCGCAGCCATCCAGATGCTTTAGCGCCCACCTAACGCAATCCTGCCCGAATAATCGGGTGAAACCCCGGCGGGTAATGCGGGAATTCACAGATCGTCACCTCATGGAGCACGCGATCCGATCGGCGAAGCGGGGGAGGTGGGCCGGCCGGCGGAATCTGGTGTCGGTCGCCTCGCCTCAGGAATCGCGCGCACGGAGGAGAGGAGCGATCGCCCACCGCGGTGGGACGAGCGGGGGCGATCGTCGGGAGGGGGCGGAAGGGGATCGGGCGGAGGAACTCGCACGGGGAGGGAGGGAAGGGTATTTATAAGCACGAGAAGCTTTTTTTAGAGAGAGAGGAGGAGGAGGTCAGAAGGATGAGAGAGATGGGGAAGAGGAAGAGGAGGAGAAGGAGGAGGAGGCTCTCGTTCTATCAAAAAAGAAATTAGCACAAGGGATATATGATTTGTGCTTTTTTGTCCTTTCTCGCTTCTTGTTTAGGTTCTTTTTGTTTCGTATGAGAGAGAAATGAAATGAAGTGCGACTCTCGTTTATCTTCGCAACCTTATGTGAAATGTCTATGCAAAAATTCAACAGATAGAAGGTGTTGGTTGGCTGTTCTGAGAAATAATTCTCTATGAACGAGAGATTGCAGACAATTTATCACTGGCTTCAGTGTTTTTTTTTAGCAACTCTGGCGACAAGAGGCGTGTTTGAGTCCAAGCAATGGTGCAAGGGGATGTAAAGCAACGGGTGGTGGATGGAGCGGATATGAAGAGATTGTCAATGAGGAGATGGTCGACTCGCTAGCGATCGGGAATGCAATTGATAATACATTTAAACCAGGGATGAGACAGGTCCTTTCTAATAAATTAAGGTACGACGGGTTGTCGTGTGAGGCTAAGATCAAGACGAGACATGAACACCATTTGCCGCAGTGGGTGTTTGACGATATCAACTCCTGGCTTTGATCCTTTTTTGGGCCGGTAAGGATAAAATCAATGGGGGACAGTGTCTTGTAGCCTGGAACACCATTTGCCGCCCCTATTGCCACGGGGGATTGAAGGTCAAGAATCTCAAGCTGCAAGCGCTCACCCTTCGGGTACGTTGGGAATGGCTCAGGTGAACGGATGATGAGCGACCATGGCAGGGTCTGAAGATCGTGCCTGATAAAGAGACCAAGGAGGTGTTTGACAGCCTAGTATCCATCTCGGTCGGCGATGGTAAGAAAATTCTCTTCTGGCGTGATCGTTGGATCAACGGGCGTGCGGTGGCTGACATAGCCCCATCCATCCTGGCAATTGTGCCAACTCGCACCCAAAACATGCGTACGGTGTATCAGGCCTTGGGGAGCAGAAGATGGGAGAGGGATGTCCCGGAGGAGCTAAACTTCACTGTGCATATGCAGTTGTACCTCCTCCAACAGGCAATTTCCCTCGTCGATAGGGAGGAGGGGCGGCCAGATATCTTCACATGGTCGTCCGACAGGTCGGGAGCATATTCGGCGAACTCCACCTACAAAAGTTTGTGCTTGGGCCTCACTTATTCCCAGTCGGCTCCCCTCATTTGGAAGACTTGGGCACCATTGAAGTGCAAGATCTTCATCTGGTTAGCCTCTTAGTACAGAGTATGGACCTCGGACCACCGGACACGGCATGGATTGCAAGACGAGGCTTCTCCCTGTTTCACTTGTCTCCAAGACGAGCACAAAGTGGACCACATCCTAATACAATGCACGTATGCTAGAGAGGTGTGGCATCTGGTCTTGGGTCACTTTAGGTTGAACATCGCTCCCCCGTCAGTACTCTCCACCCAATACAATGGTGGGAGGAGGCTAGAAACGCCCTCCCAAGGGCTGAGAGGAAAGGCTTCGACTCCTTGTTCATGATGACGACCTAGGCTGTTTGGAAGCAGAGGAACGCTTGGGTATTTGACAGGGTAATGTTGGGGAGCGCAGTAATTTCAAAAATTTCCTACGCACACGCAAGATCCATCTAGGTGATGCATCGCAATGAGAGGGGAAGAGTATGTCTACGTACCCTCATAGACCGAAAGCGGAAGCGTTATGAAACGCGGTTGATGTAGTCGAACGTCTTCGTGATCCAACCGATCAAGTACCAAACGCACGGCACCTCCGCGATCTGCACACGTTCAGCTCGGTGACATCCCTCGTACTCTTGATCCAGTTGAGGCCGAGGGAGAGTTTCCTTAGCACGATGGCGTGATGACGGTGATGATGAAGTTACCGACGCAGGGCTTTGCCTAGGCACTACAACGATATGACCGAGGTGAAATTTTGTGGAGGGGGGCACCGCACACGGCTAAACAATCAACTTGTGTGTATATGGGGTGCCCCCATCCCCCGTATATAAAGGGGGAGGAGAGGGCTGGCCTAGGAGGAGGCGCGCCCACGGCGGGGCAATCCTACTCCAAGTAGGTTTGCCCCCCCCCCCCTCTCCTTTCCTATTCCTACTAGGAGAAGGAGGAAGGAGAAGGAGAGGATAAGGAAGGGGGGGCGCGGCCCCCCAAACCCTAAACCAATTCGGTTTGGGCCTAGGGAGGCGCGCCCCACCACTTGCATGCTGCCCTCTTTCTCCACTAGGGCCCATTAAGGCCCATTGACTCCCGGGGGGTGGTTTCCAGTAACCTCCCGGTACTCCAGAAAATGCCCGAACTCATCCGGAACCATTCCAGTGTCCAAACATAGCCTTCCAATATATCGATCTTTATGTCTCGACCATTTCAAGACTCCTCGTCGTGTCCGTGATCACATCCGGGACTCCGAACTACCTTCGTACATCAAAACACATAATACTGATCGTCATCGAACGTTAAGCGTGCGGATCCTACGGATTCGAGAACTATGTAGACATGACTGAGACTCACTTCCGGTCAATAACCAATAGCGGAACCTGGATGCTCATATTGGTTCCTACATATTCTACGAAGATCTTTATCGGTCAAACTGCATAACAACATACGTTGTTCCCTTTGTCATTGGTATGTTACTTGCCCGAGATTCGATCGTCGGTACCTCAATACCTAGTTCAATCTCGTTACTGGCAAGTCTCTTTACTCGTTCCGTAATGCATCATCCCGCAATGAACTCATTAGTCACATTGCTTGCAAGGCTTATAGTGATGTGCATTACCGAGGAGGGCCCAGAGATACCTCTCCGATACACGGAGTGACAAATCCTAATCTTGATCTATGCCAACTCAACAAACACCATCGGAGACACATGTAGAGCATCTTTATAGTCACCCAGTTACGTTGTGACGTTTGATAGCACACTAAGTGTTCCTTCGGTATTCAGGAGTTGCATAATCTCATAGTCATAGGAACATGTATAATTTATGGAGAAAGCAATAGCAATAAACTAAACGATCATAGTGTTAAGCTAATGGATGGGTCAAGTCAATCACATCATTCTCTAATGATGTGATCCCGTTGATCAAATGACGACTCTTGTCCATGACTAGGAAACTTAACCATCTTTGTTTAACGAGCTAGTCTAGTAGAGGCATACTAGTAACACTCTGTTTGTCTATGTATTCACACATGTATTAAGTTTCCGGTTAATATAATTCTAGCATGAATAATAAACATTTATCATGATATAAGGAAATATAAATAACAACTTTATTATTCCCTTTAGGGCATATTTCCTTCGGGTAAATTAGCAGCTGCAGCCTCTGCAATTGAAGGCGCAAATCATGATGAAACTAAGGAATGGAGGGTCGCTGGAGTAGGAGGTCTTAATCGTCTAGCGAGAGAGTAGCTTTAGGTTTTTGTAGGTGTGGGTGCTGGTGTTTGATCGAAACCTGTTCGCAGCCTCTTTGATTTTCTTGTAAATTGCTTTGTTCCCTTCTATAAAAAGATGGTACGCTATTGACGTACTCTCGAAAAAAAAGACGAGACACGAATTGGACCGAGATCGTCAACTGAGGCGATGATATTCGAAGTACACTACATATGTCAAATGGAGGAGGTGCTCTAAGTACATTACATATGTCACAAGCAAATGTTGTTGCTTGTTCTTGAAAAGAGGTGGTAGTCCCTCCAATCCAAAAAAAATTATCCTGGTTTCGTTCAGCTTTAGTTCAAATTTGAACTTACGACATGGCACTTTTTTTCATTAGATGGAGTATTACTTTTCTGTGTGAACACTCTATTACTTTTGCATCCAGTCATGCGACTATTAAGATGGGTCAAAGACAATGGATGGTTGTCGTACATCATATGCTGACAGGGAACAATCTTATTTCTAATAAAAACATTAACTTTTGTTTAGGAAATAGACTTTTTTAATTTCCCACACACTACTTCGTTGCAAAAGTGTTAATAACAAATGTATACAAAATCATTAGTGTTGATTGGTTGTCTGCTTAGTGTGCAGTTTGGTAAATAGTTTCACACCTACTAATTGTGGTAGGAATTTAGGTGGCATAGCTCATAATGGATATATTATTAAACCTTTAGGGTTTGCTTCAAAGGTGCCCAGCCTATACACTTGCATGGTATTTTTTAACTCTCGCCCTTGTTTCATAAAATGGTCCAATAATAGAGTTGGTATTTGTTGGTTGTAATATGTCAAGCCCCATTTGATTAGTGGTTGTCTATCATTATAGACATATAGTACATTATCACTTCTTTTTCTCTTTTCCACCTTTTAGTGGATTGAATAATGAGAACAAAGTGTTTTATGCTACCTTGGCACTTATTTGAAAAGGGTGAGGTGCACAACACAAGCGAGTCGTTGATTTGATAATGTTTACCTTATATTGTCTCCATAGAGGCAAAAAATAATTACATTACAACATTCTAAACATACTGCGTGTATTATTCATGGGTGGGATATGGGTATCTCGTTATCTTTGTATTGAAACTTGTGGTCTTATCTCTCCGATGACCATGCGTTAGTGGCCCCTACGTGGCTTGGTGCGGATTTGTGTGTGCGTGCTACCAACTAGGTGCAACCAACTTATGAATGCTTTGCGTGATTGCCCTTTGGAGGTTCGTGTGTGCGTGGAGGCATTTTGAACAGTTGGGTGGTGACCTAGGGAAGAAGTGGTGTGGATGTATGTTGTGGCATAGTCGTGGTAGTTGATGATGGAAATGTTATCAGTTGTGGGTGCATTTCTCCTCATTAGAGGCATTGCCAATGAGTTTGTTTCAACCCCTCGACCATGGCCGTCGCATTTGAGTAGCCGGTGCGGTATCCCCTTCCCTTGACATTTGGTATGATGGTGATATATACTGCCCTAGGAGAAAGCCATGCCTGGATAATGGTTGGTGTGACAACGGCAATGTCTGTTATTCCTCTTCCCTGAAGGCACTTTCTAAAAACTCTAGGTGGATGATATGCCTGATGGTGGAGGTCGACATGGGGATGGAGATAGCGGCTTGGTGACAGGGGAGGTGCTTGTAGTGGATGAGCAACATCTAGTTTTGGCATGATTGTTTTAGGCAAATTTTAACTGAATAGTTTCCCGACTGTTAGGATTTTACATGTTTGTCTTCTAATTAATCAACACATCCCCGGAGGTTGATTTTTGGACTAGTTTTTCTTACAAACACGTCCGTTCACTTCTTCATATTATGAAATATTGAGAATACAGTACTCTCTTGAATGAGGTATAGTATGGGAGGCGGCCACTATAATAGGCAACTTAACTACACGAATATTGCATCATTTTCCATTTATATCTCCAAGAAAGAAAATTGGATTGTGTTAAAGAACCGTCCTGCATTTTCGCCTTCCTAGCTGGCCCCTCTCACCCCTCTCTTGCATGCATACAACAACACATAAGCATGATATGAGCAAAGACACTTTTGATTTCATATTTTATAGAAGTTTTATCTCCTAAATTGTTATCTCGGTTGATGATCTGCCTTCATCATTGGGTTTTTTTGCGACGAGATCTTCAAAAGTACATTCCATGTTGACATGTTTCGACAACTTTTTTTCCGTTGGCACTTGTCGGATTACTCCCACCTACTTGCCATGTTATTAGTCACCCAATTGTCAGATTAAACTAACTTGGTTGCCATTGAACATCGATATATACACCACTAAAGATTGGTTCATGGTACTTGTGTTGGTTGATGCATTTTCTTACTTATTATTAACACATGGATACCCGTCTCCCTAGCTCTACATACTCCCTCCGTTCCGATGAATAAGCCGTACTTCATTTCGTTAAGACAAGACTTTGACCAACAATTACTCTTTTAATATTTGATTTATGTGATACAAAATCGCAATCACAACAAAGTACTTTTAAATATGAATCTGTATTTATAGAGTAACTATTGGTCAAATGCATGTCTTAACGAAATAAAATACATCTTACTTTTAGGAATGGAGGTAGTAACATTGCACTCTTTAAGAACATACAAAATTGTTGTTTCGTAATGACGATAAACAAAATGTGATAGCTGGTAATGACAAAAAAAATCGTTGAAACATATCAACATCTTGTTTCGAAGTCCTCATCGAGCCAAATCCACCGGGAAAGATGGGACACTATTTGGATTAACAGCTTGTGAGGTAAATTATATTAAAATTCAAAAAAAAACATGAGGTAGGAGATTCTTGCATGCATGTAAATTCCATTTAAAGAACTTCGTTGTTAAATTGCCATTGGGCAAATTGGTAGAAGAGTTAGAATGCCTGAATTTCCCCCACAAAAATGCCCAGAATTAAGCCGTCCGTGCTCATCTTCTTTATAGAACTATAAGTATACCCCCCTAAATAGACGTCGTCCTCTACGTGCGAGGTTAACAAGAGAAATGTTTAGAGTGATGAAATTCAGAAATCGGCCGGCCTTGGTGTGCCATAGTGGCACATGGCCGTCGATCAAGAGAGAGAAACCGTGGCGTCGCAGGGAACGAACGACCCAGTCTAGGTGGAATCCACCCTAGAGAAGAGAATATCCTCAGCATCGACAGCCTGTCTTATATGATACCACCGATAGCAAGGGCATTCCAATCAAACAGAAGGGAACCAAAGTGCAACCAGCACCGTTCGCACCACTTCCAGGCAGCAAAGTTAGAACAGCCAGCGTCAGAAAAATGGGAAACAACTATAGTACGATTAAGTTCGAAGTAGCTAAAACGTAAGTTTCCGGCAGCACACTAGTGACAATTTCAAAGTCTCAGGGTGAAGTCACCTAAATTACAGGAACAGAAAAGCAAATCAAGCATAGTAGCAACTACAGAACGAAAACCAATATATAGAAGAACAGCACAGGACACACCCAGACGACAGTGGTCACCCTTACTTCGCCTCCCTCTCACGATTCCACTGTTCGATCTTGGCCCTGCGCTCCTCGCTGTTCTCCCTCACAGGGCTTCTTGCACGCCTCGGAGGGCTGCCTCCATACCTACGCCTTCCTCCATCGTCGTGCCTTTCATGCCTGCTGCTCCCACCCCTCCGTCCACCGCCACCGCCGCCACCACCGCGACGGAAATCATCACGGCCACGATAGTCATCACGGTCACGACGCTCTCTCCTATGGTGTGGGCTTGGGCTGCGGCTCCTTCCTCTTTGCGATCTCCTGTAGCGCCCAAAGAGTTTCTTCCTGAGATCCTTACCTATCTGCTTCACATGCATGAAATTGCAGTGCCCACCACGAGTGCAGGTGTTCTCCTCATACTGCCTGCAGGTCGCTTCACGGAAGTCCGTCACAGGAGAGAAGTCAACAATTATTAGGCGACCAGAGTAAAAGCGTCCCTGAAGGGCGGTATGAGCTGCTGCTGCCTGATCTTCCTCTCTGAACTGGACATACACATTGCCTATCATGTGATCAGAAAGGTTGTCACAGACGTTGAGGGTCTCAATCTCACCAAACTTGCTCAGTTCCTCAAAGATATCCTCATAAAAATCTTCAAAATGCTCCTGCATCTTGCGGGGATCTATCGGCTGGCCTTGAGCATCAACCCCAGGGGTAATCATATCAGGGCGCTGATACATGTTCATGAGCACAATAGTAGGTGATATGGTTGGCCTGTTATGGATGCGAGAGCAGCGATCGCCATGACGACAAGCTCCAATCTTGAAGTAAAATGGACAGTTGACCCTGTCTTTCTCTGTACCAAATATTGAAGCCAAGTGTTCCGCCATTGTTTGATATCAGTCAAGCTGACCACAAGCCTGCAAAGTCAAATGTTTAGTGCACAATCATCAAAACACATGTTAGCAGTGCTCCGGTATGCATAAGGCTCTTAGTCTTTAAAAGAGTAGCACCTTGCATAATCAGCATTTAAATTAACGTCTAAGTGTTTCATAGATTGCTGACCTAAAACTAATTAAACTATAATTTGTTTCAAAACTTATATGGAGTAAAAGTAGACGCGTAACAGCGATCAAAATTTGTGATGTTGCAAGAGCTGCTAGTTGATGCAAGAAAAACAGAAGGGAAAATTGTATATGCCAGATTCTAACCCATGTAATTCTCACCAAAGGAAAATGCCTTGCGCACAACTAGTGTTAAACAGGTGCTATCTATTTCACAAACTGTGTGAGATTTTTTCCAAGTGGATGAAGCTATAATAGCACGCCGTACTTTTATTTACTATCTTTAACATTACAGATTGGCAACCAGTAACTTGAAGGACTTCAATTGAGCATTAAGGTTAATTTCTGAGGAGGAGCAGCTAGGGCCTGCAGTACAAAGCATAACACTAATCCATACTGTGTCTTATGACCTAACTCAAAACAGTTAATATTGAAACATGCAGGATATAGAAAATAAATCATATACAGGGTTACAGTGTTTTTCGAATGAAGCCATTATTTGGCCTAAAATCCGAACTGCATTCGGATAGTGAAAAGCAAAGAACGAAACCCTGCAACTGCATAAACAAGGTAAAATTTCAAACCAAGATGCTTAGTGCCTCAGTCCCTGCAACTGCAAAAGAGCCCACAAAACCAAAAGGCACAAACAAAGCAACTTTTTGTGTCGCACATGAATACTTCCTTCTCAGGTAGGCCATGCTATATCCGTCCAAAAAGAATTCTATTTCGTCCATTTAAAAACCTAATCTGCACACCATTTTAGATCATTAAATCGGGGGAAAAAGGTCCAGGAAATATACTACTATCCAGAATAGTACAAAGATGTGGAGCACTTAGAAATATGTATAATAATTACAGCAAAGTACATGCTTAACCCAGAAAGGAGCAAAAAAATGTATATATAAATAACATAATTTGCTGTCATGCTGGGTGAAAATTCTAGTCTCGCATTTCAGAGACTATCACATCCATTAAGTGCCACATATATGAAACGAGCTACAAGATTGGTCCAGTAGTTGGATTCTCAGAGAATTTATTTGAAACTTTGCAAGTTTTTTTACTAATAATACAATAAAATTAGTCATGACCAAATGATAAGCTTCGACATAAAATGATTATGTGATTGAGAAGTTATCTCTTACAGCACCTTGGTGTGCAAGACAGCGCGAGCTGCCAGTACAAAAGAAGCGACACCTCCCAGACAGCTACTGGGCAAGGTTTGTGTGCAAAGCAAAATTATGGCTGTTATCACTAGCAACACAATTGATACATACTGTACTAGTTGCATATCCAGCCATCGAATTTCTGTGTTGCAAAGAAAATAAAATTGATGAGGGGTGGTTCCACCCGCTCGATTTTTCTACCCCACGATTGCACCACCAGACGCAAAGGTATTATCATACCCCCAGCTACATACGCAAAACGAGCGCCTACAACGAGATGAAAATTGAACGGGGTGGCTCGGCACGCGGATTCGCGAGGTCGGGACAAGATCCTCTACACGGATCTAATTTTTCCTACTTCCCCGAATCCAAAATCGAGAGTAGGAATCGGCAGATTCACGGGGTCGAATCGAAAAGAGGTCGCGTCGAGATCTGGTAAAGCGAGGGGGTGAAGGGTTAGGGTTTTAGAGGGGAGGAGACGCGCACCTGTGAAGCGACGAGTCGGAGGAGGGTCGTCGACAGCTGCGCTCGCACCGACGAGAGAGAGAGAGAGAGAGGGAGGGTGGGGGACGAGCGAACGGCGTTTGTGGGTGGCGGCGCGATGAGGCGTCCCGTCCCTATATACCGCCCACGCTGCCTGGACAGTCCTGTACCGGCCCGATTTATTCGAGTCCCTTGGAGACTCCTGGACCGGCCCGGTTTATTCGACTATGTCGACGGGTCGGACCGTGGGGTTTCGGACAGGATTTAAAGGGCAAAACTTCTATGGGCTTCGATGCGGGGATTCTGCCCACACATTCAAGGGATCGAGCAGCCCACACAGCACGTCCTACCCACTGTCACATGGGGTCCATGTAGTCTTCACACCCCTTGCATGTCTTTTTTTCTTGTGTACATGGGCATCAGGGTTCCCTTGCACGTTTTGTTTGTCCCCTTGTGAGACAAAAAAGCCTGGTACCCCGTTTCAAAAAAAAAAAAGCCTGGTACCACATGCAGCCAATGAAAACTTCTAAAAAAGGACTCTCTAATAGTCTCTAGGTTTCATGAACTTCTTTCCAAAATGTGAACACTTTAGACACATGAATACTTTTAAACTTGTATGTATTTGTCAAATGTGTGAACACGTTCGAAGCAATACATGAACATGGCTTGTAACTGTACGGACATTTTTCAAACCCGCAGACATTTTTAAATCATGGACACTTTTTTAAAAATTTATGATCAATTTTTAAAATGTGCGAACATATCATGCGAACACTTTATAAAATGTCATGAATATATTTTAAAATGTATGAATATATTTAAAAGAAACAACATGTGCATTTTTTGAAATTTCAAGAACATTTTGTAAAATACCTTGTGAAATTACTTGCACATTAATTATTTTTAAAACTTAAGTAAAAAAGCAACACAAATATAAAATAAAAGAAAAATAGCTGGCCAACCTATATTAATTGGTCGCACGAAAATATAAATTAGCAGGCGGGGCAATGCTTTTGGACTCTAAGAATCCTATAGCAACCTGGCGCTGGTCCGCAATGCACCTTGGGGTGTGGAAGGGAGACAGGGGAAACAGTGAGTCTAGAAAATTAATGCTTGAAACCCAGCGATCATTTTACAAACAAATCACTATTTTAAACTTTTTCATATTTTAGCCTGATTTGACCCCTTTCAAAAAAAATCCTGACCTTTTTATGACGCCAACATTCATGACTTTTTGGTTGCATGAAAAACGTCATGGTCCATGTTGTTTGCCCCTCGACAAAACGCCATGGTTTGTGGCATTTCATCCTCTCTCAGAGACGCCAAGTCACACGGGAGAAACTTTAGCATCAAAACGTCATGGACCATGCCGTTTTCCATGCAACCCAAACGTCATGGACGTTGGCATCACCAAAAATGGTCATATGAGGATTTTCTTTTAAAAGATGGTTGAGGGAGTCCTGGATTAGGGGGTCTCCGGACAGCCGGACTATATCCTTTGGCCGGACTGTTAGACTATGAAGATACAAGATTGAAGACTTCGTCTCATGTCCGGATGGGACTCTACTTGGCGTGGCAGGCAAGCTAGGCAATACGGATATGTATATCTCCTCCTTTGCAACCGACCTTGTGTAACCCTAGCCCTTTCCGCTGTCTATATAAACCGGAGGGTTTTAGTCCGTAGGACAACGTACAATCATACCATAGGCTAGCTTCTAGGGTTTAGCCTCTCCGATCTCGTGGTAGATCAACTCTTGTAATACCCATATCATCAAGAATAAATCAAGCAGGACGTAGGGTTTTACCTCCATCAAGAGGGCCCGAACCTGGGTAAAACATCGTGTCCCCTGCCTCCTGTTACCATCCGCCTTAGACGCACAGTTCGGGACCCCCTACCCGAGATCCGCCGGTTTTGACACCGACATTAGTGCTTTCATTGAGAGTTCCTCTGTGTCGTCGCCGTTAGGCTTGATGGCTCCTACGATCATCGATAACGATGCACTACAGGGTGAGACTTTTCTCCCCGGACAGATCTTTGTGTTCGGCGGCTTCGCACCGCGGGCCAACTCGCTTGGCCATCTGGAGCAGATCGAAAGTTACGCCCCTGGCCACCAGGTCAGATTTGGAAGCTTAAACCACACGGCCGATATCCGCGGAGACTTGATCTTCGACGGATTCGAGCCCCTGCCTTGTGCGTCACACGGTCACGATGAGTACGATTTAACTCTACTATCGGACAGTGTCCAGGAGATCGCACCGGCAGCCGCTCCGACTCTCAATTCGGAGCCAGTTGCGCCGTCCATGGACAGGTGGATGGACCCCGACGCGGAGGCTGTATCCTCAGCGGCGATCGAGCCGAATATCGACCTTACCCTTCACGAGAGCCGTGTTGTAAAACTGTCGGATCCTTCTCCGGCCACGGACTCCGAACCGCTTGCGCTCGTTCCTAACGAATCCAATTGGGCGCCGATCATGGAGTTTACCTCCGCGGATATTTTTCAGCACTCGCCCTTTGGCGACATATTGAACTCATTAAAGTCTCTCTCCTTATCAGGAGGATCCTGGCCGAACCATGTATGGCAGGATTGGGATGCGGGTGACAAAGAAATTCACCGCCCACCCACCACCCACTTTGTAGCCACTGTCGATGACTTAACCGACATGCTCGACTTCGACTCCGAAAACATCGACGGTATGGACGACGATGCAGGAGACGAACAGGAACCACTGCCCACAGGGCACTGGACGCCCACTGTCGGTGTCAAAACCGGTGGATCTCGGGTAGGGGGTCCCGAACTGTGCGTCAAGGCCAGATGGTAACAGGAGACAAGGGACACAATGTTTTTTACCCAGGTTCGGGCCCTCTCGATGGAGGTAATACCCTACTCCTGCTTGATTAATATTGATGATATGGGTAGTACAAGAGTAGATCTACCACGAGATCAAGGAGGCTAAACCCTAGAAGCTAGCCTATGGTATGATTGCTGTGTATGGAGTTGATTGCCTACGGACTACAACCCTCCGGTTTATATAGACACCGGATAGGGTTAGGGTTACATGGAGTCGGTTACGATGGTAGGAGATCTTGAATATCCGCATCGCCAAGCTTGCCTTCCACGCCAAGGAAAGTCCCATCCGGACACGGGACGAAGTCTTCAATCTTGTATCTTCATAGTCCAGGAGTCCGGCTGAAGGTATAGTCCGGCTACCCGAACACCCCCTAATCCAGGACTCCCTCAGTAGCCCCTGAACCAGGCTTCAATGACGACGAGTCCGGCGCGCAAATTGTCTTCGGCATTGCAAGGCGGGTTCCTCCTCCAAGTCCTTCATAGAAGATTGTAAACACCAAGAGTAGTGTCCGGTTCTGCAAAATAAGTTTCCACATATTGCCATAGAGAGAATAATATTGACACAAATCAGACCTGCCGACGTATTTCGCAGTGCGTCATCACACTACGGCCAAGTCCTTTACTCGAATCGTTTTTTACTTTTCCACCTCAGCATGTTTTGCGAGGCGGTTTCCTTGGCACGTGTTGTCAAAGCAGAGATCGTGTACCCCCTTTACGGGATTCTCATCAATACGGATGTGGGTAATCCAACTGCGCCACTTATCACGGCGCTTGGGAGGCAAGCGAGTTTTACTAGGCAGGTGGGGACGCACAACCGCATCCGCCCATATAAGGGGATAAGGATCCACCTTTTTACCTACGCCTTCTTCCTCCTTTGCCTATCCATCTCCTGCGCACTCGAGCTCCAGCGCCCAAGCCCGCACTTCCCACCTCAACCTTCTCCAGCAATGTCCAGAGCGGGAGGCAAGTGGATGGTCTCCTCCGTCACGGAGGGCCATGTCAAAAAGCTAAGGAAGGTCGGATACTTGTCCAAAGACATCGCGCACCGGCTTCCCGAGGAGGGGCAGCTTCTCCCCACCCCAAGGCCCCATGAGAGGGTAGTATTCCTTCCCCACTTCCTCTGCGGACTGGGTTTTCCACTTCACCCATTCGTCCGGGGGCTCATGTTCTACTACGGCCTGGATTTCCACGATCTGGCCCTGAACTTCATCCTCAACATCTCGGCGTTTATCGTCGTGTGCGAGGCTTTCCTCCACGTCCGCCCCCATTTCGGCCTCTGGCTCAAGACCTTCAACGTCAAGCCCAAGGTGGTGCGCGGCAGCCAGGCGGAGTGCAGAGGCGCCATGGCGGGCAAGATTGCCAATGTCCCGTGGTTCGAGGGCTCCTTCGTAGAGACCCTAAAGGGGTGGCAAGCCGGGTGGTTTTACATCACCGAGCCACGCGATCCGAAATGGATCACAGCCCCCAAGTTCCGATCCGGACCCCCCACGCGGCTCATGTCCTGGAAAGAGACGGGCCTATCATGGGGTAACGAGGAAGAGGTGACCGGACTGAAGACATGCATGCAGTCCCTGGTAAACAAGCCAATCAGGCTTGTAAATGTAGTCCAGGTCATGCTCGTTCGCCGAATCCTCCTGTGTCAACAACGGGACTTTACTCTGTGGGAGTTCGACCCGGCACAACACCGAACCCTTAACAGGCTCTTCGGCACGACGTATGAAGACGTCTGGAAGGCGCTAATCAAAGGTGCCGAGGCTCCCACATCCGCTTCCGAGGACCGCGGATACAGCTCGCAGTGTCACGCTAGCGAGGTAAGCTATTTTCACCTTTTACAGGATGTTCAGCTTTTTTCATAGTTTAACTCTATGCGGGATCTAAACTCCCTTACCTTTGACAGGCTTGGCGGGCGATATCCGGACCGATTAACTGTCCGGCTCCGCTGCCCGAAGACCCAGCCCCAGCTCTACTAGTGAAGCTGCTAGCTCCGGCGCCTTATGTGGTGCCGGAAAAGAAGGCCACGGGGACTCGAAAGAGTTCCCGGCATATGGTGGTGTCGGACTCGTCGTCCGACGAGCCCGAGACGCACCCCTCCCGTGAAGACGAGGAGGAGGAAGAAGAAACCTCCCCCCTCCAGCGGGGGGAGGAAAGAAGAGGAAGGCCGCCCCAGTAGGGGAGGCCGAAGGGTCCACGAAGAGGAAAACCCCTCCGCCGGACTACGCCCCTGACGCCGATGAGGACGAAGAGGAGTGGCCGGACAGGGCCAGGCGTCCGGCGAAATTGTAAGTTCGGATATCAGAATAACTCATGATGTTCCTTTGTTGTACAGCTTTCCCTAATGTCGAATGTAATTATGCAGTCCACCCCGGGCCGAACTCAACGAGTCGTCGAGCGGCTCCCTGGATTCATCGGACGTGAACTCAGTTCCGCCCGCTGTCTCCCCCCGCACTGCGGACGACGCCGAAGTGGCGTCGCAACGAGCTCCGGGGCAGGAGGAGGTGGTCCTGGAGGAGCCGCAAGGCGACCTCCCGGACCCCAGGAGTAAAGGGGACAAGACCCCCCAGGGCTCCAAGTCCAGCTTTGTGCCGGACACCGCGCCGGAATCTTCAACAGTTCCGGACCGTGGTAGGCGAACTCCTTCCAAGAGGAGCAAGCCTTCTGAGCCGGCGGCCTTCGTCCAACTGGAGGTGCCGAACAATCTGCTTGAGGTGCTTGACGGCGCCTCCATCGACGAGGAGCACCGTACTATTATGAGTACGGTGATCCAGAAGGTTCAGTCCGCCAAGAGCGGACTGACTGAAGCTTGCGCTAGCCTTTTAACAGGCTTTGAGGTAAGTAAAAAATATGTTAGAATATAACCGCATAGACAGTAGCCCTTGATGCTCTGTTTGGCGTTCAGAAAGAAAAGCCGAATAGAGGATCTATTAAATTTCGCAGGAGTCTAACAATAAAGAGTCAATATGCGTATGCAGGCTTCGCTGCTAGCCACCGCCGCACTGACTGCGGAGGTGGGTGCCCTGAAACAGGGACTCGAGCGGACCGAGCAAGAGCTCGGCCTTGCCAAGCGGCAGCTCGAGGAGAAAGAAGGTAAGAAATACCTTACAGAAAAAAGTGCCTATAGAGAGGCGTGATTGCAAAAAATAACAGGATTGCACTACTTATTATAGGGGCCACGACTGAGGTGGCGACCCTCAAGCAGGCGCTGTCCGAGGCCGAAAAGAAAACGGCCGCGGAGCACACCGAGCGAGAGAAACTTGGGGCTCAGGTCAGCGAGGTGCAGCAAGAGCTTCAGGCTCTCATGAAAAAACATGAGAGTTTGGAGCTTGAGTCAAAGACCCAAGCGTCCGAGCTCGGGGCGGCCCTTGAGACTGCCAAGTCTGCCAAGGCCGAAGCCCAAAAGGCCCTCCAAGAGTTGGAGGAGATGAAGAAGATAGCGGCGGGTAAGGCATTCTTTATGCAAAGCAGAAATATAAAAGTAAACTACTTGTTACTTACCCGAATCCGGAGTTCTCCAGGGGCATTCGCAGATCTTCCCCGCAGCGTATCCGACGCCGCCGCATTCTACCGAGCTGAAGAGGGCAGCTCGACGGAAAAGGTGTTCTGGTCTCAGTATGCTGAGGCCGGACACCCTGTGCCCTTGAGCGACCAGCTGAAATAGCTGGTCGAGCTCCACAAGGCGGCCGAACAGGCCATGAAGGGCTTCATAGTTTGGCTGTGGCCCGGAGAGGCCCTGCATGGGAGCTATTTCGGGCTGGTGCGGCGGCTGGTGGAGGCCTGTCCAAGGCTCGAGGTCATCAAGCGCTCCGTCTGCATCGAAGGTGCCCGTCGGGCCCTTGCCCGTGCAAAGGTGAAGGACGGGCCGCCGCCGGGGAAGGAGCCTCGCAAACCCGAGAACTATTACAAGGATGTTCTTGCGGGTGCCCGCCTTGTGGCGGATGAATGTACCAAGGATGTAATTTTTGAATAAACTCGCTCTTTTTTATCCTGTGCGCTGAAAACTTGTTCATAGGCGCTTAAGCAATGCTTGTTGAATTTAAAATATTATTTTTTGTGCGGCCGTTTATCAAAAAATTGAGAGATGGCCAGTCGTCGGCTTCTGCCCCCATGCCACTAGTGCTGGGGTGTTCGGGATAAACCTGAGCGCTCTTTTTCCCATAGTTGGGTCCTTCGAGGGAGGCGCTCAGCACAACGAACCAGGCAATCGGACTATAATGCTTGAACACTCTCACTTAGCCATAGAACTTTATAATTTTAAATTTCGGCGAAGCCCCTAGTTCGGAAGACCGAGTTCGGGGCGCTATCCACGCCTTGGCCGGACAAATCCGTCTCCTCGCTCGAAGCGGCATAAGTCTTTAGGGACTCGAAAAACCTCTCGAACAGCGACCGGTCTCTCGCCTCATCATGACAGTCAGTTTTAGCTTTCTCCACTGAGGTCCTTAACCCAGCTCAACCGGGGCACAATCGCAGTGGTTCTCCTAGTGCTACCTTAGCCGATATAGCGGAACGTAAGGCACCAAAACATAGGAGCCGGGCAAACCCAACTATTGACCCAAATCATGATTCGGAGCCGATGCATATAGTGCTATAAGTTCGGGGTGCCGCACTTGTGAAAGTGTACGAACTTCTCACACCATATTAAAGGGTACTGAAGCCCCTGGCGTACTTGCCGTACCACAGTGTACGGGTGCAACATGTCATTAATGAACATATATAAAAGAGAGTAATGCAGAAAATAGACAAAAGCTATGCATTGTTTATAGAGAGGCTATTTATCAAAGCCGAACGATACAAGTAATGCGATAAGCAAAAAGATATTGGACTATTCAGTATGTCCTGACCAGGGGCAGGCCGCGGAATTGTGTTTAAAACAGGCATACCGCTCGTAACAGAGACCACCTAGGAGTTCCATAATGCGGCATGGTTTGTATGCCTCCCTGGATCTTGCATCGTTTGTGCGGCAGTCAAATTGCTGAACAGGTCGTCCAAAGTATGGAGTCCTGAAAGTAAGAAAAAATTAAAAAAAGAATCCGGCAGCCCCTAGTACGTTTTAAGCCGTATTTTGGGTGTGCCATTATTGTGCCCCTTCCCCTGTGCCCATGGTATTTCAAGGGCGTAGTTATGTACGTGAGGTACTGGTTTCGCTATGTCGTGAAGGCTGGGGTTGGGGCCGCATTGCTACGCTTGCTCAGAGTGTGCCAGGCGGTCCTGCTGTGGGTTACTTCGGGCGCGCTTGGCAGTATCTGGCTTTTTAATGGCCGGACTGGAGAATTGCCTGAAAAGGCTACTTTGTACCTCCGCTGCGAGAGCCGCCGTATGCTCCTCCGTACGGAGGGAGCGTTCGGTGTTTCCGTTGACCGTAATTACTCCTCGAGGGCCTGGCATCTTGAGTTTGAGATATGCGTAGTGCGGCACCGCATTGAACTTTGTGAATGCGGTTCGTCCGAGCAGGGCGTGATAGCCACTGCGAAATGGGACTATATCGAAGATTAACTCTTCGCTTCGGAAATTGTCCGGGGATCCGAAGACCACGTCAAGTGTTACTGAGCCTGTACAGTTGGCTTCTACACTTGGTATAACGCCTTTAAAGGTCGTTCTTGTGGGCTTAATCCTTGAGGGATCTATGCCCATTTTCCGCACTGTATCCTGATAAAGCAGGTTCAGGCTACTGCCGCCGTCCATGAGGACTTTTGTGAGATGAAATCCGTCGATGATTGGGTCGAGAACCAATGCGGCGAAGCCGCCATGACGGATGCTAGTGGGATGGCCCCTTCGACCAAAAGTGATCGGGCAGGAGGACCATGGGTTGAACTTTGGGACGACTGGCTCTATCGCGTATACGTCCCATAGCGCACGCTTCCGCTCCCGCTTGGGAATGTGGGTTGCGTATATCATGTTCACCGTCCGCACTTGTAGGGGAAAGCCCTTCTGTCCATTGTTGTTCGGCAGCTTGGGCTCCTCGTCGTCGCTGTGCAGCCCCTTGTCTCTGTTTTCGGCCCTTAACTTGCCTGCCTGCTTGAACACCCAACAATCCCTGTTAGTGTGATTGGCTGGCCTTTCGGGGGTGCCATGTATCTGGCACAAGCGATCGAGTATTCGGTCCAAACTGGATGGGCCCTGAGTATTCTTTTTGAATGGCTTTTTCCACTGACCGGATTTATAGCCTTTGAATCCGGCATTGACTGCCGTGTCTTCATTGTTGTCGCTGTTAACGTGGCGTTTTTGCTTATTCCGACGTGTCCTGCCACTTTTGTCCTTGGTATCCGAATTACCAGGGTTCTTTGATAAGTTGTTACTGCGAGCTAGCCAGCTGTCTTCTCCCGCGCAAAAGCGGGTCATGAGTGTCGTGAGGGCTGCCATGGATTTCGGCTTTTCCTGTCCCAGGTGCCGGGCAAGCCACTCGTCGCGGATGTTATGCTTGAAGGCTGCTAGGGCCTCTGCGTCTGGACAGTCGACTATCTGGTTTTTCTTTGTTAGGATCCGTGTCCAGAATTGTCTGGCCGATTCTTCTGGCTACTGAATTATGTGGCTAAAAGCCTGCGTTTAAAACGCTCTTGTTCGGCGGGGTCTGATGGTATGACGAATTCGTCGTCATCGAGGCTTACCTCGTCTTCGGAGGGAGGCGTATGGTTATCATCCTCGACCTCTCGGTCTGCCGCTCCCTCATGAGGGTTGGCTTCTCCATCTTCCTGTGCCGAATCTTGCTGAGGTGGGTGTTCTTCGGCACTATCCGGGGTAGTATTGTCTCCCGTGCCGGAATCACCGTTTTTGCTTTGGCGGGATTTAGAGCGGCACCGCTGACGCCGGCGCTTTGGCTGTTTCTTGGGGGCGTCACCCCCCACTGTTCCATCGCCATCTCCATCTTTTGGAGTATCCACCATATATATGTCATATGACGAGGTGGCCTTCCAGTGCCCTACAGGTGCTGGTTCCTGTTCGTCTCCTACATCGTCGTCCATGCCGTCGATGTCTTCGGAGCTGAAGTCAAGCATGTCGGTTAGATCGTCGACAGTGGCTACAAAGTGGGTGGTGGGTGGGCTTTGAATTTTCGCATCGTCCGTATCCCACCCTCGCTGACCGTAGTCCGGCCAGGGCTCTCCTGATAAAGAGAGAGACTTAAGAGAATTCAGGATGTCGCCAAAAGGCGAATGCTGAAAGATGTCTGCGGTGGTGAACTCCATTATCGGCGCCCAATCGGATTCGATTGGCAGGGGCGCTGGAGGTTCGGAGTCCGGGGAGGAGTCCGGATCCTCGGAGTCACGGGTCGTGCAGAGTGCGGGGCTGGAGTTCGGCTCGATCGCCACTGAGATCGCAGCCCCTGAGGCAGCGTCCAACCGCTGATCCTCGATCGACGCAGTAGGCTCCGAATCAATGGTCGAAACCGATGCGTATGCGGCCTCCAAGGCGCTGTTCGGCGACAGAGCTATATCATGCCCATCGAGATAGTGCGGCGCGCTTGGCTGTGGCTCGAATCCGTCGAAGATCAAGTCCCCGTGGATGTCAGCCGTGTAGTTTAGGCTTCCAAACCTGACCTGATGGCCAGGGGCGTAGCTTTCGATCTGCTCCAGGTGGCCGAGCGAATTGGCCCGCAGATCGAAGCCGCCGAAGACGAAGATCTGTCCGGGGAGCGAAGTCTCACCCTGGACCGCATCGTTGTTGATGATCAAAGGAGCCATCGGGCCTAAAGGCGACGACACAGAGGAACTCTCAATGAAAGCACCAATGTCGGTGTCAAAACCGGCGTATCTCGGGTAGGGGGTCCCGAACTGTGCGTCAAGGCCGGATGGTAACAGGAGACAAGGGACACAATGTTTTTTACCCAGGTTCGGGCCCTCTCGATGGAGGTAATACCCTACTCCTGCTTGATTAATATTGATGATATGGGTAGTACAAGAGTAGATCTACCACGAGATCAAGGAGGCTAAACCCTAGAAGCTAGCCTATGGTATGATTGTTGTGTATGGAGTTGATTGCCTACGGACTACAACCCTCCAGTTTATATAGACACCGGATAGGGTTAGGGTTACATGGAGTCGGTTACAATGGTAGGAGATCTTGAATATCCGCATCGCCAAGCTTGCCTTCCACGCCAAGGAAAGTCCCATCCGGACACGGGACGAAGTCTTCAATCTTGTATCTTCATAGTCCAGGAGTCCGGCTGAAGGTATAGTCTGGCTACCCGAACACCCCCTAATCCAGGACTCCCTCACCCAGTTCATCACATGACGTATACATGGTGGACACACCAAAAGAAAACAACGACGAGGAACGGAAGGACACAACGAAGGATTGTCCCCTCGAGAAACAGTCAAAGTGGCAGCGTAAGCGCCGCCCCAAATCCCGCCTCGGCAGAAACAACAATCATGTAGACCCAGCGTTAGAGCAGGGAGAACCATCGCCGGACCACGGCAACACGGAGAATCAAATCGAACAACCCGACTCTGTCAAAGATAATAGTCCGGACGACATCACACCGGGCAGACACCCGGAGCAACAGAATGCCCGTCAAAGGCTTGTTGCCACCGCGAGGAGTCTAAAAAAGCAGAAGCAAAGGCTCAAGGCTGCGCAAGACACACTCAAAATCAGATGGAGTAAAGTACTCAACACAGCAGCAAAGTACGGCGGTAATCGTCCCACCAAGAGCTACCCGAAGCGGAAGTTGCTACCTGAATTCGATGAGGAAGCCTCAGATCCCCCACAACCAAAAATTAAAATGGCTATCTAGCCGGATAGACGACCTCACGACCAACATAGAGCGGCAACCAACGCCGCACATAAGCCAATACGCGATCCACGCGAGGGCTTGCATCAAAAGGACGGCGCAACCAGATCCATCTATGGACCACATAAGCGCGCTCCAGCATACGATGCAACACAACAAACATCCGAACAACGCGGTACACCCAGATACAGGGGTGCCGCACACCCCCCATGTTTCACCGACGAGGTGCTGGACCATGAATTTCCAGAGGGATTCAAACCCGTAAACATAGAGGCATACGACGGAACAACAGACCCTGGGGTCTGGATTGAGGGCTATATTCTCCATATCCATATGGCTCGAGGAGATGATCTCCACGCCATTAAGTATTTACCCCTCAAACTCAAAGGGCCAGCTCAGCACTGGCTTAAAAGCCTCCCCGAAAGCTCCATTGGAAGCTGGGAAGAGCTCGAAGACGCTTTTCGGGCAAATTTTCAAGGGACTTATGTCCGACCTCTGGATGCGGACGATTTAAGTCATATAACTCAACAACCCGGAGAGTCAGCCCGAAAGCTTTGGAACATATTTCTTACTAAAAAGAACCAAATAGTCGATTGTCCGGACGCCGAAGCCTTGGCAGCTTTTAAACACAGCGTCCGAGATGAATGGCTTGCCAGACACCTCGGCTAAGAAAAGCCGAGAACAATGGCAGCATTAACAAGCCTCATGACCCGCTTTTGCGCGGGCGAGGACAACTAGCTAGCCCGATGCAGCACCAGCGACCCAAGTACATCCGAAGTTAGAGATGGAAATAGGAAATCACGACGCGGCAAAAATAATAAGCGCCGGAATAAAGAAGACAACCCGATGAGCACAGCGGTGAACGCCGGTTTCAGAAGCTCTCGGCCAGGTCAGCAAAAGCCGCCCTCTAAAGGCGCCAGAGATGAACTGTCCAGCCTAAACAAAATTCTTGACCAAATATGTCAGATCCATAGCAACCCCGATAAACCTGCGAATCATACCCACAGAGAATGTTGGGTCTTCAAGCAGTCCGGCACGCTCAACGCCGAACATAAGGGGCAGGGTACACCAAGCGAAGACGAGGATGAGCCTCGCAAGCAAAGCACTGGGGAACAGAAGAAATTTCCACTAGAAGTCAAAACAGTAAACGTGTTACACGTGATAAAGGGGAGAAACAAAGCGGCACTCCCAGATAAATATGCCCAAGGGCCTATCACCGCGGAGTTCTGCCACTGGCCGTCTCAACCTATCACCTTTGACCATCAGGATTACTCAGCAAGTATCCGGAGCGCAGGATGGGCTACCTTGGTATTAGATCCAATAATTGACGGATACCATTTCACGCGAGTCCTGATGGACGACGGCAGCAGCTTAAACCTGATATATCAGGACACAATCCGCAAAATGGGGATAGACTCAACGAAAATTCGCCACAGCAATACTACCTTTAAAGGAGTAACGCCAGGCCCAGGGGCTCATTGCACGGGCTCCCTGCTACTAGAGGTTATATTCGGCTTCCCTGATAACTTTTGTAGCAAAAATTTAACCTTCCACATTGCTTCGTTCCAAAGTGGCTATCAAGCACTACTTGGACGCGAAGCTTTCGCTCGCTTTAATGCAATACCGCATTACGCTTCCCTCACGCTTAAGATGCCCGGTCCACGTGGCATCATTACAGTATATGGAAATATTGAGCGTTCCCTGTGTGCCGAAGAGAATGCGGCGGCCTTGGCAGCCGCACACTAAAACGGCCTCACCAACTAAAGCATTCGATAGGTCGTCAAGACTAAGGACACGGCTAGACGAGTCTGACGCAGCTATATGTAATTCATACAGGTTTGATGGCCACACCCCTATCACAAATACAAGGGGCTCAACGCGCGCAGACAAGTGGCAATTTTTACTCATATTGAGCGATACCATGGTTCCTCTCTTTTACAGATGACCATCGTGCTACACCCGTCCAGGATACGGCACAACGGAGACACAGGCGCAGACGTGCAGCAGGGACCCGTTCCAAGGATTCTTTTTAGATTAAGACCCTGCGTCAACCTTTTTTACTGTCTCTTGTTGATACACATCCCTCGGATTCTCAGTACAATTGAGAAGGATGCTGATGTCTTGGCATGTGGCCACGTCAGAATAATGCGCGTACCTGGACACCAGGGGCTTCTTACAAAGGGCACTGTTTACGCCCGGTTTACACCACAAAGACCGAATACCTTAGGGAGTGTTCGGCGTTGCGAGTTTGGCCTTATATGCATCAGCTCGGAATCATGTCTTTGGTCAAATGTTGGGTTTGCCCGGCTCCTGTGTTTTGCTGCCTTATGTTCCGCTCTATCGGCTAAGGCGGCACCGGGAGAACTACTGCGATTGTGCCCTGGTTCATCCGGACGAGCACCTCAGTAGAGAAAGCCGAAAACTGACTGTCATGATATAGCATGAGACTGGTCAACCACTCGATGACCTATCGGAATCTTAGAATTCCTCCGCCTTAATGAAGGGCCGTTTCCCGGCCAGGCATGTACGCACCCCGAATTCGGGTGAGTGCGGAGCCACCAGGGGCTACATAGTAGCCCCACTGTCAAACTCCTCTGGCTAAATGAAAGTGTTAAAGCATTATAGTTCGGTTGCCTAGTTCGCTGCGCTATCACCTCTTTAATAGGACCAAGATGTTGGATTAAGTGTGAACACGCGTCTTCTATGAACACCCCCGCATTATATGCGTGGGGGCTGAAGCCAACGACTGCAATCTTTCAGGTTATACACATGTATACATAAACGGCCGCACAGGAGGCATCATAATACTTTCAGGCAAAAGTATAAATACAACCTTGATAAATTTACTAAAACATTGTTTTCAAAATGGAAATAGATGTCACTCAAACATAATATTCTTCGAGCACTGGGCCTCTATCAAACGAGCACCCTTAAGAACTTCTTCAAAAAAGTGCTCGGCAGCCACTCGGCCTATGGCCGAACCCTGCGCCGCAACAGTGGTAGCATCCATCTCCGCCCAGTATGCTTTGACACAGGCAAGGGCCAACCGCGAGCCCTCTATGCATGCCTCTTCATCGCATTGATGCGCGGCACCGCACCAAGGAACTGCTGCACTAAGCTGAAATAGCTGTTCGGCTTCGGCTTTTCCAGCCACTGATGATCTACGACGGACCTCATGGCAAGTCCGGACAATCTATTGAGTTCGGCCCATTCGGCAAGCCGATCAGTTAGTGGAAGCGGACGCTCTGGAACGTTAAACTGCGACCAGAATAGCTTGTCCATTTCCCGATCTGTTTGATCTCGGAAGTACTCGGCCGCATCGACAACACTCGCCGTCAAATCCAGGTATGCGTCTGCCGAACTCCACAACCGATCCAGAGGGGCATACCGCGGATCTCCAAACTTCCTCCGCAGCAAAAAGGGCTTCCCAGCCACAATATCACCGGCTTCACGCAGCTCCTCCTTCTTCGCTCTCATGGCAGAGCGGGTGTCTTTGGTCGCCATCGTGGCCTTTTCAAGGTCCGTTGCCTTCGCTCGGTTCTCTTCTTCAAGGAACTGGCAACGGTCGGCAGTGTCTTTTAACTCTACGACCATCTTGGCCATCTTCTCTTTGCTCTCGCAATGTGCAGCCTTCTCGGATCTTAACTCTTCGGCCGCCTTCAAAGCAGCCGCATTACTACTTCTTGCTTGATCTTTGCCTCGGGCAAGTTCAGCCCGAAGGGTCTCCACGGTGGTAGCTCCATCTGCAGTCAAAACACATTAAAGATACCGGCATCACGCTACTCTTGCTATGTGACATTCACCAGAAAACATCACTTACCTTGTGCCTCGTCAAGCCGCTTGTTAACAAGCTCGATGTCGGCATCTGCCACATCCAGTTGCCGCTTAGTTCGGCAAACTCATTAGTCCGGCTAGCCACTGGAGCTTCCATCACCTGCACATAAAGCGGTATGGTTATTACCTGGGACTATGATCCTCTGTTTGCCGCCGTTCTCGGCGACAACCAGAGTCTCAGGGGCTACTATCTACACAGGGCACACCTAAAAATGTGCGGTACTATCACAAATGTACATCATTTTACGTACCTCAAAGCCCGTCAGTAGACTCATAAAGGCATCATGCAACCCGCTTTCGACGGACGAAATCCTTTCCATCACCGTACTCATTAACGTACGGTGTTCTTCTGAGATGGTCGCCCTCTTTAACAGATCCCTCAGTATGTCCGACCGTTGTACCAGACAGCGCCGGACTCCTTTGTTTGCTCTCTTCAAGAGCCGGATGCTGGGGACTTTGGGCGACTATAGGATTATCTTCTGGCCTCACCGGATTCGGAGAGGCCCTCCACGATGACACTTCAAGGTCGCCCGCTTCTTGAGCGGGGGAGTCCGGGGGAGGCGTTTCGCTCTCCATCATCTCCGGAAGAAGGTCCCCTAAAGACGAGCTCAGTTGAGAAGGGCTAAGATCCGAACTGCAAGATAAACGCTTCGGTCATTTTCCTCGGAATTAAGGTAGAATATCTTTACTATTAAGTGTTTTTTGATCACTTATGGCTCGTTAGAGGGCTGATCCCCGCGCGGACTTTTTGCGGCCAAAGCACCCTCTGAGGCAGGACCCTCTGGTGGAGACTTCTTCTCCCGTTTGGAAGCCTTGGTTTCCGGATCGTCAGAGGCAGTCCTCTTCCTCCCCGACGCGAGTGAAGGTCAGATTCTTCCCCTCGGTTATCCTCCTTCACGGAGGTGCTCATTCCCTCGGTTGGAATTGGTAGCGATGGGGGCCCGCTTTCGCCGTCATTATTCCCCCCTTTATCTTCCTTTGAGGGCTCCGGGCAAGGTGCTAGCTCGAGCATCTTTTCCAGTACCGGATTGTCTAAACCCTCAGGAAGGGGGGCCGAACACCGAATCATCTTCGCCTTTGTTAGCCAGTCCTGGTCAAAGAGTGATTTCTCAAAATGACGTCATGATAAATGAAAGACGGTGTGTTCGGCTCGAGGATTACTTACTTGATCGGAGATGCAGTTGCTACTCAGGCCCACGTCCTCGGTAGTATCCGGACATTCTATTTGGGCTCCGAAGAATGATTTATACATCTCCTCGTGCGACAGGCAGAGGAAATTCTGAATAGCGCGCGGTCCTTCTGGGTTGAATTCCCATAAGCGGAGGGGCCGGCGTTTGCAAGGCTGGACTCAACGAACCAGCATGACTTGCATTACCATAACCAAACTAAAATCTCCCTCGAAGAGATCCCGGATGCGGCTCTGCAATATAGGCACATCCTTGGCTGGACCCCAGCTCAGCCCCCTGCTGATCCATGACATCAGTTGTGGTGGAGGGCCCGAGCGAAAGGTGGGGGAAGCTACCCACTTGGCACTTCTGGGAGCGGTGATGTAGAACCACTCCCGTTGCCATAATCCGGACACCTCTGGAAAGGAACCTTTTGGCCACGGATCTCCTGCAATCTTGTTTATTAATGCGCCTCCGCACGCTACATGCTGCCCCTCGACCATCTTCGGCTTCACGTCAAAGGTCTTGAGCCATAGGCCGAAGTGAGGGGTAATGCGGAGGAAGGCCTCACATATAGCAATAAATGCCGAGATGTGGAGAAAGGAGTCCGGGGCTAGATCGTGGAAATCTAGCCCGTAATAGAACATCAAACCCCTAACGAAGGGATCCAGAGCGAGGCCTAGACCTCGGAGGAAGTGGGAGATGAACACAACGTTCTCGTTGGGTTCGGGAGTAGGGACGACCTGCCCTCGGGCAGGCAGCCGATGCGAAACCTCGGCGGTCAGGTATCTGCCTCCCTCAACTTCTTGATATCCTCTTCCATAACAGAGGAGGGCATCCACCGGCCTTGAAGGCTAGATCCGGACATGATTGAAGGTCCGAAGCACCTGACCTGGGCTTTGGGTGTTAGAACTCGAGGCGGGGGGGGGGGGGAGGATTCGATTGAGCACGGGAGGGGAAAAAGTAAAAGCATTGTCCCTTTATAAAGATGGTGGATATCAAGCGTCCTCCTCGTGTCCATTTGGGACTTACCTAAAGTCTAGGAGTCCTAGGCGTGGTTGGGTTACCCATGCCCGTATTGATGAGAATCCCGTAATAAGGGGGACACGATCTCTGCCTTGACAAGATGTGTCAAAAAACCGCCTCGCGTTATGTGCGGGGCTAGTTAAAGGAAACAGTTCGAATAATCACCGGGCCATGGCATAACGTCATGTTGCCGAAACAAGTCAGCAAATTAGATTTGTGGAAATATTATTCTCTCTACGGTGGAATGTGGAACTTATTTTGCAGGGTCGGACACTATCCTTGTATTCAAATTCTTCCGTGGTGTATTCGGAGGAGGAACCCGCCTTCCAATGCCGAAGACAATACTGCGCGCCGGACTCATTGTCATTGAAGCCTGGTTCAGGGGCTACTGAGGGAGTCCTGGATTAGGGGGTCTCCGGACAGCCGGACTATATCCTTTGGCCGGACTGTTAGACTATGAAGATACAAGATTGAAGACTTCGTCTCGTGTCCGGATGGGACTCTACTTGGCGTGGAAGGCAAGCTAGGCAATACGGATATGTATATCTCCTCCTTTGTAACCGACCTTGTGTAACCCTAGCCCTTTCCGGTGTCTATATAAACCGGAGGGTTTTAGTCCGTAGGACAACATACAATCATACCATAGGCTAGCTTCTAGGGTTTAGCCTCTCCGATCTCGTGGTAGATCAACTCTTGTAATACCCATATCATCAAGAATAAATTAAGCAGGACGTAGGGTTTTACCTCCATCAAGAGGGCCCGAACCTGGGTAAAACATCGTGTCCCCTGCCTCCTGTTACCATCTGCCTTAGACACACAGTTCGGGACCCCCTACCCGAGATCCACCGGTTTTGACACCGACAATGGTCAAATCATCCTAAACTTTGTTTAAAAGGTCAAAACAGTGATTTTGATCTCAATTTACATCCATGGAAAAAGTTGTCCCTATAATTGAAGAACCGCGCGGCAAAGCGTGCGGCAACTTCTAGTTTCCATCGGTATTCAAAAGAAAAGGGCGATGTTGGGCGCCGGTGTGCCGGCCGAACGTTTCAGCCATTCTCACCCTAGCCGTCAGATTGGCCCGTCCTGAGCCATTGGATCTTTACCCAACCAGATCATGCTAGCCTAGATCGTCTTCTTCCTCTCGCGAGCGCATACGAGAAAAAGGAACCCTGTCTCACCGGCCGTGCGTGTTCTCCCTCATCGCCGTCCCCTCGCCTGCCCTCCTCGTCTCTCGTCGCCATCCTTGCTGGCCGTCTTCTCCGGCCGCCATGGTAGCCGGTCCCAGCCCTCGACGGCCGTCCTTGTAACCCGCTTTGCCCATGCAACAACCCACCCCTGTAGTTGTAGTTTCCATGGCAACCGTTGTAGTCGCCACCGGAGCTCACCGGCATGCTCACCGGTGTGCTCGCTGGCGCTCATCCCCCGCTTGGAACAAAAAAATCAAGTGCCGGGGGAGATGCCCAGTGCTGCAACCGATGACAAAAAAAGCTAAAATCGCCGACGAAAAAAGCTTCAACCGGTTATGAAAAAAGTTTCAACTCGTACGACGAAAAACTATGAACAACCAAAGAAAAGTTACAACCGGTGACAAAAAAGCTTCATCTCGCGACGAAAAAAGCTTCATCCAATAATGAAAAAAAAGCTTCAATTGTGGAGCTGTAAGACATGGACGACAAAATGAAAAGCTGCAACCGGCGTGTAAGGGCATATTTATCCATTAATAGTTTTGGTGATTGATGACAATGCGTTTGCGAACTAATCATGTGCATTGAGCACTTTCAGATATATCATGTCTAGGCACAAGAGGAATTGGTGCCCCTCGAAGACTATTGAAGACGACATTTCTCTATGTTTCTTTTTGATGGATTTGAGTCGTAGGAAAGTCGTACTATTAAGAGGGGGTCCGTGTTGGAAAGGTTTAGGTGGAATCAACATGTACACGCTTGTTCCTTTTGCACCACCTTTCCTTTGACTCGTTGGAGCATCTGCCGTTTCTCCGTATCTCTGCAAAAGGAAGGACTTCTAGTGTTGCTAAACTAGGGCATGCGGTAGTACTGCTCCTCAGAGCAGTTCTTTTGGAGGTCGAAGGTGTTGCCTACAACGAGGCCGATCCGACGCAGGACTTCTTTGTCGTTACCAAAGTCTACAGTAACGAATTTGACTAGGTTGCTCTCGGGGAAGTCCTTAAAATCCTGGCACTCAACGTCAGCATGGCATATGTGGTAGACCAAGCATAAGTCATGCACGCAAACCTGGATCACGGCGGGCTTCTTCCTCTCTTTGTCCTTTAGATCCTTCTCTCGTCCCAGGACTGTGGTGTACTCAACATCTAGCCCAGCGACCCACTCATCATCAGAGTCTTCAAACATGCGTCTGAAGCGAGAAAGACATCCTTTCACCGTCGCAGAAGAACGGGTGTAGATGACATCGAACTCATTGCTGGTGATGGTTCTAACCTTGTACTCACCGCCGATCGTGGAGATTTGGGACGCCATGGATTTGGGAGGAGGGTTAGGATTAGCGGAACTGCCTGTAACATCCCAAATTTTCAATTTGGAATGTTATACACTAGATCATCATTGCATATCATATTTTATTGCATTTTGATTGATCCTAGAAAATTCTACGCAACTCAAGGACCCTCGGAGAGAGTTGGGGATTTCGTTATTTTCATATTTGAGTTTTCTCAAAATTTGAAAATAGGATCATTTGATTTTATTTATTTTACCTTCAATTATTTCTATTATCAAAATATGAGAGAGGAAATAAAATGACTTTCCCAAAATAAAGAAATATTGGGGATTTAATAATAAAATCAAATAAGATTTTATTTTGGTTTTATTGGCTATTTTATTTGAATTTAGGAAAAACGTGCGTTTTTCAAAATTGCATTTAGGCCCAAAATAAATGTTCATCCTGTGCGGCTTGATTTTAGAAGCCGGAGGAAATTTATTTCGGGGTTTTTGGAGTCCGTTTAGTATTCCTTTTGTTTTTTTCTGAGCGTAACTATTTAAAAAAACGCGAACCGACCTATCGGGCCCTGTCTGACCCGGACACTTGGCCCGGCCGGCTTTATAAGCCGGGGGAGGCCCAGCCGAGACCCCAAACCCTAGCCGCCGCCCCGCCGCCTCTGCCGCCGCCGCCGCACCGCGCCGCCGCCTCGCGCGCCGCACCGCGCCACCGCTCCGCGCCGCCGCCCGCCGACCTCGCCGCCCGCCGGAGCCGCGTCGCGCCCGCCGACCCCGCCGCTCACCGGAGGTTGACCTCGCCGCTGCCGGTTTTTCTCGAAAAACCGTTCGGTTTTCCATCGGTTTTCGTTCGTTTTTTTAGTTTCGTTTTTTTAAATAGATCGATTTTTCCGGTTTATTTATTTAGCGAGCGTTCGCTCGTTCGTTCGTTTTAACGAACGCGTTCATCGTTTAGATCCAGATAATGAACGTTCGTTCGTTAATCTGTTCATCGTTTTTCTTTTTCTCGGATTAAATCCGCGATTTTTCTCATCGCGATTCCTCATCCGATTTTCGTTTTAATTTAACTTTTCGCTCGTTTATCGGAATCAGGCGATTCAAGCGCCTGGAGTTTCGTCTCGAAACCCTCTTTCCGTTTAACCAACTGAAACAAGTTTTTGCCACTGTAAAAATTGCCCTAGATCCAGAATAGTAAACGAAGCCTGTTTTTTGCCGTTTGTCTTTCGTTGCTTCGTTCGTTTTGATTCTTTTTGCCAAGTGGAGTTCTTAAGTTGAACCCTCAAGGACCCTCGGAGAGAGTTTAGGATTTCGTTATTTTCATATTTGAGTTTTCTCAAATTTTGAAAATAGGATTATTTGATTTTATTTATTTTATCTTCAATTATTTCTATTATCAAAATATGAGAGAGGGAATAAAATGACTTTCCCAAAATAAAGAAATATTGGGGATTTAATAATAAAATCAAATAAGATTTTATGTTGGTTTTATTGGCTATTTTATTTGAATTTAAGAAAAATGCGCGTTTTTCAAAATTGCATTTAGGCCCCAAATAAATGTTCATCCTATGCAACTTGATTTTAGAAGCCGGGGAAAATTTATTTCGAGATTTTTGGAGTCCGTTTAGTATTCCTTTTGTTTTTTTTCTGAGCGTAACTATTTTAAAAAAAACCCGAACCGACCTATCGGGCCGTGTCCGACCCGTACACTTGGCCCGGCCAGCTTTATAAGCCAGGGGAGGCCCAGCGAGACCCCAAACCCTAGCCACCGCCCCGCCGCCTCTGCCGCCGCCGCCCCGCGCCGCCGCCCACCGGAGCCGCCGCTCACCGGAGGTTGACCTCGCCGCCGCCGGGTTTTCTCGAAAAACCGTTCGGTTTTCGGTTCGGTTTTTTAGTTTCATTTTTTTAAATAGATCGGTTTTTCCGGTTTATTTACTTAGCGAGCGTTCGCTCGTTCGTTCGTTTTAACGAACGCGTTCATTGTTTGGATCCAAATAACGAACGTTCGCTCGTTAATCTATTCGTCGTTTTTATTTTTCTCGGATGAAATCTGCGATTTTTTTGATCGCGATTCCTGATCCAATTTTCGTTTTAGTTTAACTTTTCGCTCGTTTTTCAGAATCAGGCGATTCAAGCGCCTGGAGTTTCATCTCAAAATCCTCTTTCCGTTTAACCAACTCAAACAAGTTTTTGACACTGTAAAAATTGCCCTAGATCCAGAATAGTAAATGAAGCATGTTTCGTTGTTTGTCTTTCGTTGCTTCGTTTGTTTTGATTCTTTTTGCCAACCGGAGTTCTTAAGTTGAACTTTCTGGTTATATCTCTTATTCGAGTTTTACCTGTGCATTAGATGAGTACTTATTGTATGCTTGTTTGTTTGTGATAGAGTACCCGGAGTGCGCCGCTTGCTACTTCGAATCGCTAGGTTTCCCGGATCATCAGCAAGGCAAGTAACACTTTGATCATACCTCCTACTACCCAGTTTTTATTGCATTAGATCAATCCTCACACATTGCATGATTAGGATCTAATTAAATTGTGGGTTCTGGGAAGTAGTTGAGGTAGTACCTATTACCTGTTTATTATCAAACCTTTCGGAGTTACTTCTATGTTTGCTTATTATGCCATGCTATGCTAGTAGACGTGGATTGGGTGAGTGTATCCATGACAGATGTGAGATTGTTAAACTAATGGTTTATCTAAGGTGGCAACTTAAATACACATCTGGGTGGATTGAGGCACCTGGGTATTCCAGCGATTGCATGTGTTTTTCTTTTGGACCACCACCCAGGCTCAAAGGGATCATGAGATTATTTCATGTTAGAAACTTCCGTGTGCAGCCACAAGCTACTATGGGATCTAGCATAGTTGACTAAGTTGTGCGAACTCTTACAGTGGTAGACTAGCAGATGTAGGGGAAAGTAGGTGTAACGGTCTACCCGATTGTAAGGTGCTAGCGCTTCTGAAAGACTATGTCTCGGTCATCCGTTTCTCAAACACCATGTAGTGCGAGAATCCCAACGGAGGAGATCGAGTCTTGTGGGGAAAAGTGCGCAAACCTCTGCAGAGTGTATAAACTAATCATGGTTAGCCGTGTCCCCGGTTATGGACATCTTGAGTATCTAGGACCTGGATTATCATGTGAATCTCATCATGTCACTCTAATTAATTTTGTTGGGTTTTGTTTAATGATGATGCTTAATTGGGATTGAGAATGCTGTCAACCATTCTCAATGTTTAACAACTTCCATGATAGTTAAATAAAATTTATTCCTTTGTAGTAGGGAAAAATTGGCTTTACGAAAAACCGTAACCATAGAGCTTTCCACCAGCCAAATATGCATATAGTATAGCCTTATTCCTTCATTGCTCTCTATGTGTTACATTGCCAGCATATTCCATGTGCTGACCCGTTTCGGGCTGCAACGTTCATGTTGCAGACTTTTCAGACGATGATTAAGGTGCCTTTAGGTCATGGTTCCATACTCAGTGATGCCGTTGGAGTTGATGGACTCACTTATCTTCCAAGCCTTCCGCTGTTATCGTTATTAGATGGCCTTAAGCCATATTTATTGTAATAAGTTCTCTTTTGAGACTCGATGTAATAAGTGTGTGATTGCTACTCTGTTATAAATCCTTCAAGTACTGTGTGGTGTCAGCATTACTGATCCAGGGATGACACCTGAGCACAGAGATTGGACCGTTTGAGGTCTGGTCGCTACAAGATGGTATCAGAGCACACGTTGACTGTAGGACACGACCACTAAGCTAAAGACCTAGATCACTACTCACTCTCTTCTTATTCTGACCTCTCATCTTTTCTACTCTTTAGGATGGCGATGCAAGGAACAAGTTCATGCAACCGGATGAAGATACACCCTTTGGACGTCACTTGAAGGAAGTCACTAGATATCTGAACATAGGAGTACCAAGCTTCACCGGGACCTACAACGCCACTTTACCTGAAGAGGAGCGCTGGAGGATTCAAGTTCAAGTTCCAGGAAGGACATTCATGCCAGTCACTGAACCCATAGAGTTTTCTTTTGATGCACCAACCTGGATTCTAGGAAAGAGCATGGCAGCTCACGTCGCCATGGGACGCATTGGAGAAGTTTACCGCAATGATCTCAAGGATACTATCTACCAGATTTGTGGGTGCCGAGATGAGCACTGGGAGATGATCACCACCAGGAAGGATAGATCAATTGTAGCTTTTATCCAGGAGTTAAACCAGCACATTCAACGTCAGGAAAACCAGATGTGCGCCGACATGATAGATCTGAAGAAGGCGAGGACAAGAATCAAGGAACTGGAGGAAGAACTTAAGTTTACACGCGATGGCTATGAGGAGGAAATTGCGACACTACATGAGAAGAATGACGATCTGATTAAGAAGATTGGAATATTTATGGGAGGCCCTACACCAGTAGAAGAAGACGAAGAACCCAAGGAGATTCGCCCGGAAGACTACATCATCTTCGACGACACCGACTCGGATCCAGATGACAGCGATGATGACTATGTTGATGAAGCTGGAGCAGATATCATGGAGTCTGCAACCGAAGAATATTTCTAGTAGACCACCCCAACAGTAGTAGTAGTCCACCATGTAAATATAGTAGTCCGAGCACTTTTGCGATAGTTAGATCGATTGTATGCCCTTGTTTGATTGATTGAATGAAGTGAATTGTTTGCTTTTGCCTCATGTGCATATGGGTAGTGTTTTCTCTCTAGACCCCTCTCTATTCTTAAATCTCATCTTTTCTAAACCCTCAGATGCCTCCGAGACGTGACCCCGGATTTACCTTCCCACCGGAGCTCACTCAGTTGATCCAACAACAGAACACATTGATGCAATTGCTAGTCCAGAATCAGAATCAGGGGAACAACAACAACAACCCACCACCACCACCACCACCTGTTGATCACTTAGCCCGTTTTCTTAGGCTGAATCCACCGGTGTTTTCCAGTAGCATCGAGCCGATAGTAGCAGATGATTGGCTTTGCAAGACAGCAAGGGAGTTAACCACGGCAGGATGCACAGATGCGAAAAAGGTGAAGTTTGTCGCACATCAGCTTGACGGACCCGTAGCATCATGGTGGGAGAATTTCACCGCCACTTACCCTATCGACACTATCACATGGGACCAGTTCCAGCAGGCTTTCCGTACTGCCCAGGTTTCAGCAGGAGCTATGGCCATGAAGAAGCGAGAGTCTCGCAACTTGCGCCAAGGAGGACGGACAGTTGGCCAGTATGTGGAGGACTTTAGTAAGTTAGCACGTTATGCCCCAGATGACGTTGCTACGGATGCAGCTAAGCAGGAGAAGTTTCTGGAAGGACTGAATGATGAGTTGAGCATGCAGTTGATGGTAGCAACCTTCAACAACTACCAGGAGTTGGTAGATCGTGCTCTTATGATTGAAGGGAAGCAACAGCAGATTGAGAATCGCAAGAGGAAGTATGGACAAGGGAAGTACAATTCTGGAGCTTAGCAGAAGCCACGTTTTACCTCTAGGCCGGGAGGACATTTTCAGCATACCCGTGGAGGAGGTAGCTCGCACAATCACAATGGCACCAAGAATGGTAATGGGAATGGAGGAAGCAATGGCCAGAACCGCACCAACCCATCAACCCCAGCCAAGAGAGACTTGAGCCAAGTCACTTGTTTCAAGTGCCAGAAGACCGGACATTATGCTAATGAATGTCCTGAATCCCAGAATGGAAATGGCAATGGAAGCTCTGGGAAGAAGCCGAACCCTTTCAACAGGGGACAGGTGAACCACGTTAACATGGAGGAGGTTGAAGAGCAGCCGGATGCAGTAATCGGTAAGTTTTTGGTTAAGTAATTTACTGCACTCGTTCTTTTTGATACTGGTGCATTGCATTCATACATATCAAGGAGATTTGTGGATAAGTATAACCTGCCCACCAAAGTTCTTAGAAACCCTATGTTAGTAAGCTCACAAGGAGCGGAGTATATGGCTAGCCAAGGATGTTTTCAAGTGCCATTGAGTATAGGTAGGCATGTGTTTCCCTCAGATTTGATCATTTTGGAATCACAAGGATTGGATGTAATTCTGGGTATGGACTGGTTGTCGATGTATGGAGGAAACATCGATTGCGCTAGTAAGTCGATTTTGCTTACCACCCCAGAAGGGAGAAGGATCAAGTATGTATCCCGGCATGTGCCGAAGAGGAATTAAGTAAACTGCCTAACAGGAGTTGTGCAGGAGGAAGTACCAGTGGTGAAGGATTTCCCTGATGTATTTCCAGAAGAGTTGCCAGGCATGCCACCGGATAGAGATATTGAGTTTTTGATTGAGCTTTTGCCAGGCACAGGGCCAATATCTAAGAGACCATATAGGATGCCTGCAAAGGATTTGGTGGATATTAAGAACTAGATTAAGGCGTTACTGGATAAAGGGTATATTCGCCCAAGTTCTTCGCCTTGGGGATCGCCAGTACTTCTAGTGGAGAAGAAGGATGGAACGTTAAGGATGGTTGTTGATTATCGAGGATTGAATGAAGTAACCATCAAAACAAGTACCCACTACCGATGATCAATGATCTGTTTGACCGATTGCAAGGAGCTAAGGTATTTTCCAAGATCGATCTACGATCAGGATACCACCAGTTGAAGATTAGAGAACATGATATACCTAAGATGGCTTTTACCACCAGGTATGGGCTGTACGAGTATACCGTTATGTCATTTGGTCTGACTAACGCACCTGCATATTTTATGAACATGATGAACAAGGTGTTTATGGAGTTTTTGGATAAGTTCGTCGTAGTGTTCATTGATGATATCCTGGTTTACTCGAAGAACGAAGAGGAGCATAAGGAGCATTTGCGTTTGGTACTTGGTAAGCTCAGAGAACATCAGTTATATGCCAAGTTTAGCAAATGTGAGTTTTGGTTGAAGGAAGTTGGATTTCTCGGACACGTTATATCTGGAGAAGGTATAGCAGTGGATCCCGCCAAGGTTGATACACCAACAACAGTTGGAGAGATCCGGAGTTTTCTTGGACTCGCAGGATACTACCGGAGATTTATTGAAAATTTATCGAAGATTGCGAAGCCTATGACGGAGTTGTTGAAGAAGGATACCAAGTTCATATGGACTGATGAATGTGAGGCCAGTTTCCAAGAGTTGAAGAAACATTTGGTTACATCACCAGTGTTGATTTTGCCAGATCAGACCAAGGATTATGAGGTGTATTGCGACGCTTCACGTCGAGGACTTGGAACAGTGCTTATGCTGGAAGGAAGAGTTGTTTCCTATGCCTCACGACAGCTTAAGCCTCATGAGTTGAATTATGCTACGCATGGTTTGGAGTTAGTAGCCGTAGTGCATGCATTGAAAACCTGGAGACACTTTCTCATTGGAAATCATTGTGAGGTGTACACAGATCACAGGAGTTTGAAGTATATTTTCACACAGAAGGAGTTGAACCTCAGACAAAGGAGATGGTTGGAGCTCATCAAGGATTATGACATGAGATTGCATTATCACGCCGGAAAGGCTAACGTAGTAGCTGACGCGTTGAGTCGTAAAAGCCATGTCAACACATTAATGATGGGAGATTTACCAAGGGAGTTAGCCGAAAATCTTCGTGATCTATGTTTGGAGATAGTCCCGAGAGGCTATGTAGAAGCATTGGAGATTCAGTCTACCTTGATGGATAAGATCAGAGAACCCCAGAAGACTGACAAGGAGATCAGTTTTATTAAGGAGAAAATGAGAAAAGGAAAAGCTAAAGGATTTCATGAGGATGAGCACGATACCTTATGGTTTGAAGACCGTGTTTACGTGCCTAATAACTCGGAGATCGGGAAGTTAATTCTGCAAGAGGCCCATGATTCACCATATTTGATTCACCCAGGAAATACCAAGATGTATTTGGATTCGAAGGATATTTTCTGGTGGACCAGAATGAAGAAGGATATTGCGGAGTATGTAGCAGTTTGTGATGTATGTCAGAGAGTAAATGCAGAGCGTCAGAAGCCAGCAGGATTGCTACAGCCATTGCCGATACCCGAATGGAAGTGGGATACGTTAGGCATGTATTTTATCATAGGATTACCCAGAACACGTTCAGGCTATGACTCGATTTGGGTTGTAGTCGATCGTTTGACAAAGGTAGCTCATTTCATTCCAGTGAAGACTACCTATACCATTGCAAAGTTGGCAAAGATATACATGACCAGAATCGTATGTCTGCATGGAGTTCTAAGGAGCATTGTATCAGATAGAGGAACCCAATTTACCTCAAAGTTCTGGAATCAGCTGCATGAAACTTTGGGTACCAGGATAGAGTTCAGTACAGCTTTCCATCCGCAGACAGATGGACAGACCGAGAGAGTCAATCAAATTTTGGAGGATATGCTGAGAGCTTGTGCGCTAGATTACGGATCTAGTTGGGACAAGAATTTGCCATATGTAGAGTTCTCCTATAACAATAGTTATCAATCTAGTTTGAAGATGACCCCTTCTGAAGCCTTGTACGGAAGGAGGTGCAGGACCCCACTGTCATGGGATGAAGTTGGAGACCGCCAGTTGTTTGGACCGGATCTGATTAAGGAGTCTGAACAGAAAGTGAAATTGATTCATGATAGGCTCAAGGTAGCCCAGTCCAGGCAGAAGAGCTATGCAGATTATAAACGCAAGGAGACAATTTACGAAGTCGGAGACCGAGTTTATCTTCGAGTATCTCCACTTCGAGGAGTTAAGCGCTTTGGAGTTAAGGGAAAGTTAGCGCCACGTTTTGTAGGCCCATACAAAGTTTTGGAGCGTATGGGAGAAGTATCCTACAAGTTGGAGTTGCCCAAAGGATTGTCAGGAGTTCACGACGTGTTCCATGTTTCCCAGTTGAAGAAGTGCCACGCAGAGATGGCTGATATACCGCTGAGAGACACAGTGCCATTGGAAGTGATTCAGTTGGACAATTATTTGACCTACGAGGAGAAACCAGTCAAGATTCTTGAATATGCCAGCCGAGTCACCCGCAGCAAGGTTATCAAGTTTTGCAAGGTTCAGTGGAGCCACCACACGAAGGATGAAGCCACCTGGGAGCCAGAGGAAGATTTGTTGAAGGACCACCCTCACCTATTTCCTAGCCAACCCAAATCTCGAGGGCGAGATTCATCTTAAGGGGGGTAGGTTTGTAACATCCCAAATTTTCAATTTGGAATGTTATACACTAGATCATCATTGCATATCATATTTTATTGGATTTTGGTTGATCCTAGAAAATTCTACGCAACTCAAGGACCCTCGAAAAGAGTTGGGGATTTCGTTATTTTCATATTTGAGTTTTCTCAAATTTTGAAAATAGGATCATTTGATTTTATTTATTTTATCTTCAATTATTTCTATTATCAAAATATGAGAGAGGGAATAAAATGACTTTCCCAAAATAAAGAAATATTGGGGAATTAATAATAAAATCAAATAAGATTTTATTTTGGTTTTATAGGCTATTTTATTTGAATTTAGGAAAAATGCGCATTTTTCAAAATTGCATTTAGGCTCCAAATAAATGTTCATCCTGTGTGGCTTGATTTTAGAAGCCGGGGAAAATTTATTTCGAGATTTTTGGAGTCCGTTTAGTATTCCTTTTGTTTTTTTCTAAGCGTAACTATTTAAAAAAACGCGAACCGACCTATCGGGCCGTGTCCGACCCGGACACTTGGCCCGGCCGGCTTTATAAGCTAGGGGAGGCCCAGCCGAGACCCCAAACCCTAGCCACCGCCCCGCCGCCTCTGCCGCCTCTGCCGCCGCCGCCTCGCGTGCCGCACGGCGCCACCGCACCACGCCGCCGCCCCCCGACCCCGCCGCCCGCCGGAGCCGCCGCTCGTCGGAGGTTGACCTCGCCGCCACCGGTTTTTCTTGAAAAACCGTTCGGTTTTCGGTTCGTTTTTTTAGTTTTGTTTTTTAAATAGATCGGTTTTTCCGGTTTAGTTATTTAGCGAGCGTTCGCTCGTTCGTTCGTTTTAACGAACGCGTTCATCGTTTAGATCCAGATAACGAACGTTCGTTCGTTAATCTGTTCATCATTTTTATTTTTCTCGGATTAAATCCGCGATTTTTCTGATCGTGATTCCTGATCCGATTTCCGTTTAACCAACTCAAACAAGTTTTTGCCACTGTAAAAGTTGCCCTAGATCCAGAATAGTAAACGAAGCCTGTTTCTTTTGCCGTTTGTCTTTCGTTGCTTCGTTCGTTTTGATTCTTTTTGCCAACCGGAGTTCTTAAGTTGAACTTTCTGGTTATATCTCTTATTCGAGTTTTACCTGTGCATTAGATGAGTGCTTATTGTATGCTTGTTTGTTTGCGATAGAGTACCCGGAGTGCGCCGCTTGCTACTTTGAATCGCTAGGTTTCCCGGATCATCAGCAAGGCAAGTAACACTTTGATCATACCTCCTACTACCCAGTTTTTATTGCATTAGATTAATCCTCACACATTGCATGATTAGGATATAATTAAATTGTGGGTTCTGGGAAGTAGTTGAGGTAGTACCTATTACCTGTTTATTATCAAACCTTTGGGAGTTACTTCTACGGTTGCTTATTATGCCATGCTATGCTAGTAGACGTGGATTGGGTGAGTGTATCCATGACAGATGTGAGATTGTTAAACTAATGGTTTATCTAAGGTGGCAACTTAAATACACATCTGGGTGGATTGAGGCACCTGGGTATTCCAGTGATTGCCTGTGTTTTTCTTTTGGACCGCCACCCAGGCTCAAAGGGATCATGAGATTATTTCATGCTAGAAACTTCCATGTGCAGCCACAAGCTACTATGGGCTCTAGCATAGTTGACTAAGTTGTGTGAACTCTTACAGTGGTAGACTAGCAGATGTAGGGGAAAGTAGGTGTAACGGTCTACCCGATCGTAAGGTGCTAGCGCTTCTGAAAGACTATGTCTCGGTCATCCGTTTCTCAAACACCATGTAGTGCGAGAATCCCAACGGAGGAGATCGAGTCTTGTGGGGAAAAGTGCGCAAACCTCTGCAGAGTGTATAAACTAATCATGGTTAGCCGTGTCCCCGGTTATGGACATCTTGAGTATCTAGGACCTGGATTATCATGTGAATCGCATCATGTTACTCTAATTAATTTTGTTAGGGTTTTTTAATGATGATGCTTAATTGGGATTGAGAATGCTGTCAACCATTCTCAATGTTTAACAACTACCATGATAGTTAAATAAAATTTATTCCTTTGCAGTAGGGAAAAATTGGCTTTACGCAAAACTGTAACCATAGAGCTTTCCACCAGCCAAATATGCATATAGTATAGCCTTATTCCTTCATTGCTCTCTATGTGTTACTTTGCCAGCATATTCCATGTGCTGACCCGTTTCGGGCTGCAACGTTCATGTTGCAGACTTTTCAGACGACGATTAAGGTGCCTTTAGGTCGTGGTTCTATACTTAGTGATGCCGTTGGAGTTGATGGACTCACTTATCTTCCAAGCCTTCCGCTGTTATCGTTATTAGATGGCCTTAAGCCATATTTATTGTAATAAGTTCTCTTTTGAGACTCGATGTAACAAGTGTGTGATTGCTACTCTATTATAAATCCTTCAAGTATTGTGTGGTGTCAACATTACTGATCCAGGGATGACACCTGAGCACAGAGGTTGGACCGTTTGAGGTCTGGTCGCTACACTACCGTAATGTGAATGGATGGGACTACTAGGAGCGAACCGCCATAGTATTGAAGGACATGCGGGCACGAGTAGGAGCGAACTGCCAGCGTGTGAATGGCAGGGTGGTGGCTTTCCATTCTCCCATGATACGGGCTTCCGAGAGCCCTTGGATCTGAGATCGAATGGTTGCATGGCGTGATTCTAGACCTATGGCTGAATATCCTATCCTGGAGGGTTATTCTGCAAATTTTCAGCAACTTAGCATGCGACTGTTTGATCTCAGATCCAAGGGCTGCCAGCAGCCCGTATCATGGTCGCGCCTACCACGACTGTCGCGTCGCTCGCGCGGTCACGCCCTTGGAGATTTAACACGGTGCGTTAGGCTATCTGAATTTGGCATGTCATACATAGTCATCACTTAGTCACTCATACTACAACAAGGTTGGCTATAAGATTGGCTATAAGTGTATTTTTTTACTCCTCTCTATCTCTTTCTTCGTACTCCCTCCGTCCCATAATATAAGTATGTTTTTGACACTAGTGTAGTGCCAAAAATGTTCTTATATTATGGGACACAGGGAGTACTAGTATTTATTGCATTTGCCAAGGAGTGACCTCTGCCAATGAAATGGTGTTACTAAGTTTGCTTCATTTAATTAGCTATAGACTCAAAATTGTCTTTTCACCTAGGTACACGCGCTTAGCACTGTTTCTTCCTTGGGTCACCAAACTAGTCTCTCTCTTCTTGATTAACTTGCCACATCAGACTTTATGCCTATGTGGCAAGCTTAAGCACCTGTAGGAGCAAGTAAAAATAGGTACAATAGTGCGCTTTACATGGCATTTTTGCATACGTGGAGGAAAGAGAGGCAAGGAAAAAGTGGAGAATTGGGCTCTCATGCAAGAGCCAGCCTCTACTACATGGTGGAGCATTGGGAGAGGCACCTGTATGGAGGTGGTCAGGAATCGGGAGACTCACACCGGTCGTAGCGCCGCAGTTAAAATGATAATGGCAAGTCAAATCATGGGGCCCCACCTGTCCAGCAGTAACTCGCTGTCAAATTACACAGCCCTACGTTTGCAGCAGCCTACTCCCTCGTCTTCTCGCGTCTCTGTCGAACCGACTAGGCGGAACTGCCCCGCCGCCTACCGTGCAGGAAAAGCCCTGCCCTCGACTTTTAAATAGTATACAGTATACTAATTTTGTATCCATGGATTGCGCCCGCGCCATGGAGCAAAGCGTCCAGAAAACGGCGGTACACATGTACGGAGTATACAGCACGCCCGTCGCGTTCGCATCACACCTCAGACGGTCGGTCGGTCTGGCATGCTGCTCTACGAATGGAACGCTAGTCATATTGCGTTTGCAACACATGTGGGACGGCAATTGAGAACCGACCATAGGCACACTCCCCGGCCCCGCAAGTCGGGTGACTTAATAGAAGTGGGAGACGAGCAATAGTACTAGAGAAGTATTGTACTACGTTGGTGCATGGACGATCCCTGCAAGACATGGAAGATCAGTTCGTCCATGCATGTGACCAGACTCCAGCAGACACGCCTGGATTGGCTATCGTCTACATATCGTGCAGGCTGTGTTGTACATGGCTGTAGTTGTGGTGACAAATCTAAAAAAAGGTTTCTTGTCATCTCGCAAAATTAGGTGTCATGTGCTTCGGATCACTGCGAGGGTTAAACAACGACAACTGAGTTGGGCTAGTCATTGGGGGCACATGCACGAACAGTGACTACTCGGCTGCCATCTAGGTCAAGCCGGCTATGTTAATTAGGACATCTATCGATGGACCCCTTTTCTACGAGTTTATCTTTAATTTGAGCTTTGTTCCTCGTCTAGTTTGTCCGTCGGGATTCATGTTGTCTCCTTTGGGCAGTGAGGTTATGATTTCTTGTCATGTGGCATTTTTTCGTGTTATATGTTATAATCCAGCGCTTCAGATCAAAATGACGACAACTGCGCCTCCGGGCCACGTGCATGAAGACTTCTTGATAGTCATTGACGAGGTCAAGCCGGCTCCGGTAGACAAAAGAAAACTAGTACTACTCCACTATATAGGCAGGAGCCTCCATGCTTGCTTGCTAGTGTTGCTCTCTTCACACTGTCTCGGCCTCTCCAGATCTAAACATGACAGCGGTGGCCACACACTCTCTCTCTCTGCTCACCGCTGGTCACAGATCCAGCCGGATCCTCTCCGCCGAGGAAGGTGAGAAGGTGCAACGTTCACGCGGTCGTCCTCGGCGATGGCTCTTACCCACTGCTGGGCGCATCCCGATCAGCCTGCCTTGCCGTTCTCTCCCAAGCACCGTTGGCGAGGGAGGGCCTCCGACCCCTTCTTCCTCGCTGTCGTAGTGTGGGCAGATCCGGCCTCCCGCCGCCCACCTAGCGACATCCCGGCGACCATTAGGTATAACTTCCTTCGAAACCGGCCTTGCTCTACTTCCCGAGCTCTTGACGTCGCTGCATTTGTATCTTTTACTATTTCTCAGGCCCCCTCGTAGATAGGATCGATCGGCTGTTCGAAAACCACCTAATTTTTTTTACGTTTAAGAGGTAAAACTAGTTCATGCACTCAAATCTAGTACTACTTGATTCAAACAAGGAAGAAAGGGGGGTGGGGGTGGGGGAGGATTTGTTACCTGAATCTAGGACTTGGTCGAAAGAGGAAATAATGGGGGCAAAAAGTAGCAGAGACTGGCTATCCAGCTGGTCTCTAGGTCTAATAGGGAAATAAAGGGAAACACAGTACAAACTCAATATAAACCCGATCTATTGGTTGAAAAAGGAAAGAAAGTGGGGACTGGGGGACAAGTCAACAGAGTAAGTCCAGCACTAGATTTGCTAGCCTCACACAATATAAGGTGGCTATACCGAACAAAAATGGGACCAACCCAGATATCCTGTTATGATGTTTGTTGCCCCAAGCCACTCTTATGTAATGCCACTGGTAAAATGTAGCAGTCGCACTGTTAAAAGTAAGGACACGTTAAACCAATGTTGTTTTCAATGTAATGCCTCCAGTAATATGAATCAATGTCACTTCTTTACATGTCCTGCTAAAATTTCCCATTAAGATAAGTTGGTTCTTTTCGTTAGAAATGCAACTGTCCTGGTCCGCCTACTCTCCCGTGCCCAAAGTAATGTCGTATTTAACAGTTGTCATAGTTAATCCTAATGCCCACACTAATATCTAGCAATGCCAGTGCTTTAGAAATTGCTACTGTCCTTGTAGGATTGCCATTCAGATAAGGAACATGCTTCTTTTCATTTGATGCATGTTCCATCACTTGTTAGTCACCCTCCTTTCCACCTTTTTTGTGCAAACAGAGATATACATTTCACGCTCGGTCTTAGTTGAACTGCACAAATGATATCCAAATTATAGTTGAGCATTCCAGGAGCTTCACAACCAACCTTGATGTTGCTCAATTTTATTGCAACTAATGAAGAAGAAGCTCTGTGGGTTTCGTTTTCTGATGGAAATGGAACTGGGGCTGGAGCCCTTTTCTTAAAAAAATTGAAGAAGAAGCTGCTAGCTGACGGGACATTGCTTCATTTTAGGTGAACTACACCAAAAGGTCCCATGAATTGAATCATCCATGTTGGTGACTGAAAGAGCCAGCTTCAGCATCCCAGTCTAAGCACCCCCGACCTCCATCCTTGCGACGCACGGTACACCTCGTTTGCCACCTGCTCGACCCTAGTGTCACTGATAAAATGAAGTAATAATACAGTTAAAATAGAGCGAGTGTCATCTCTATCATTTCATTTCCAATGTAGATAAAGAAAGTGCTTCTCTTTGTTAATGTATGTTTCATCAACTAGTCCCATTGTTAATGTTTAAGCGTTTCTGCAAACTGGGGTGCTTAATTTTAGTTGATATGTCTCAAGGCGGCTCCTTGTACTACCATTGTACACTGATGTTCATCACTGGCAGAAGGTGTATTTTGGAGACTTGGGGCGATGTCCAGTATGAGGCGTACCGTATGAGGCGTACCGTATGAGGTGTCGCAGGGCCCATCTCGCCCTCGCAGCATGGCATACTATGATACTATCACAATATTTTCTTCTATTTATTTTGTGTGTTTCATCAACTAGTGCCACTATAATGTAATCACACTTTTTCATTATCTGTGCAAACAGGGCTATTCAGCTGCATTTTGGTGGAACTGCACAAATGTACGTATGGAACCGGCATATATGCAGAGTGCGAAGTGTGCCAAGTAAAAAATTACCGACACCAACCATGCTGCATGCACGGATTGGCATCCACCACCACCAGTGGGATGTGTGGCGCTCTCTCTGGACGGATCTTTCTCAGCAGCAAATCATCTAACCAAATACTAGTAGCTTATATTGACAGTTTTCTAGGGAGTACTCTTTTCTGAAAGAAGCACCAATCTATTTTTCTTTATTTGTACACTGTGTCACAACTTTGACCCAAAGGTCCAGAGCTATTTTAGGGTGATTGGCGTAGTACTCGGAGACTGATTGTAAGCATGATTTTCATTAGCTGTCACACTGATTGTAAGCATGACCAGGTGGAAGATTAGGTTAGTGCGAAGCTTACCTTAAACCCTACCGCCGCCGTTGAAACGAGGCGAGCGTCGAGGGAACCATGGAGAACGACGGGGAAGCGACGTCGCGCCATCCGGCCTCCTCTTGCGGTGGGAGAACGAATACTCCTGTGGCTCCGGCTGGCTCTGCACCCTCACGAACGACACACCATACTCGATCGATTCATTATCCTCTGGGTGCTCGACCTTCGACCTATACGCCCACCACCTCCGCCTGACTGTCGCCTCGGGCGAATCTGTCTGCTCCATCGCCCAGAGGAGATACTCGATGAACTCGGAGGACTGCGGCGTGACTGCCGCCGTGGAGTACATGTACATCGCCGCCGTCTCGCTTTTTCGCATACATTGCCACATGGCCCGCACCGTCCTCGAAATCTCCCACTCATTGTCAAACCAACTAAGGATCTCCTTCAACCTGGCTAACTTTGCCTGGTCGCCGCCGGCGATCTGCCTAATTTGCTGCTGCATCCTCTCCATAGATGTCCTTCTGAGTGGTCCGGTGCTAGCTTTGGAAGATGGGAGGAGAGATGGTGGTCTTGCAATAGAGAAGAGGGAGAGGCGAGATGGTGGTTTTGGAATGGAGATGATGGAGAGGAGAGGAGGTGGTTTTGCAATGGAGAAGATCAGAAGAGGGAGAGGCGAGACGGTGGTTTTGGAATGGAGATGATGGAGAGGAGAGGAGGTGGTTTTGCAATGGAGAAGATCAGAAGAGGGAGAGGCGAGACGGTGGTTTTGGAATGGAGATGATGGAGAGGAGAGGAGGTGGTTTTGCAATGGAGAAGATCAGAAGAGGGAGAGGCGAGACGGTGGTTTTGGAATGGAGATGATGGAGAGGAGAGGAGGTGGTTTTGCAATGGAGAAGATCAGAAGAGGGAGAGGCGAGACGGTGGTTTTGGAATGGAGATGATGGAGAGGAGAGGAGGTGGTTTTGCAATGGAGAAGAGGGAGAGGAGCGTGCGGCAGCGATTTAGGATTGGACGAGAGGGCCGGCGCGTTGTGACTGGATCAAAATCAAAATCAATTTACCGTTCAATTAAGAAAGCGACCCCACATTAACTAGTCTCCCTTTTTTTCTGGGTCATAATTGACCATGATTTTCGCACATAAAATATATGTTATATGTTGCAAAAATAATATAATTTGAAAGTACATTCAGATACAAACCAAACGATACAATTTTTGGTGACATGCATTCACATTTTGCTTGTCAAATACAGTACGTGGTCAAACTTCGACCCAAAATACGCAAAACAACAAAAAAATACTTCCAAGACCAGCACCGCTCTTCTGCTCTTCTCCTCTTAAACCACCGCCGCTCCTCTCCTGTTCCAATCTAAATGCAGCTCCGCTCCTCTCCTCTTCCATTTGAAAACCACCGCACCTCCTCTCATGTTCCAGTCCAAAACCAGCGTCGCTCCTCTCCTGTTCTAATCCAAAATCAGCGCTGTTCCTCTCCTCTTCCATTCAAAAACCACCGCCTGCGAGTGAAGGTGCTATGGAGAAGTAGATCGATGGAGGAGTACAACCGATACGTGAGGATCGCAGACGGCGACCCTGTGAAGCTAGCTAGGATGTTGGAGATACAGTCTTGGTTTGACAACAAGGACCAACTAGCGGCGACGGCGTCATCCATGGACAAATATCTGCAACAGAGCGAAAACGCGGCGATACTCCCAGAGGGAGTCACGCCGGAGTACATAGAGCTGCTCCTCTGGGCCATGGAGCAAACAGATTCACCGAATCCGATCGTGAGGGAGCGGTGGTGGGAGAATCGATCCCAGATGGAGCATCCACCAGAGATTGAAGGATCGAGCATCTACAGGGTGTCGTTTGTGAGGGTGTCCTGCCAGAGCGAGCCGGTGGAGTCTTCGTCGACCGAACCCAACTACAAGAGGAGAAAAGCAGTTGGCCCGACGACGCTACCCCGCCATCGTCTCCCTCGCCGTTCACATCGTGTCACGGGGCGGCTGTCTGCCGCCGAGGAATAGGAGGGGTCTGCCCCCCAGCCCAATAGTCGGGCAGGTTGTGAATTGTCAGGAGGAGCTTAGGGTTGTTAGTATTTGCAAGTTGTGAATTGTGTTTTGTGTTGTGTATTTTGAGAGTACTTTCAGATATGAATGTCTTTTGAATTTCAGATTTGCAGTATTGAGCATATGAAGTATTTTATGAATTCTAGAGATCCATTTGTAGCACTTAAATAAATGTAGTTTCATAGGATTATAAAAGTGCAGACAATGTGATTGTCAGAGAAGAAACTGCAAGTTTCAGTTTCAGATAAGAAACTGCAAGTTCAGTTTCAGATAAGAAACTACAACTTTCAGAGGCAGGGCATTTATATTAACACGGCCTTTTAAAACAAGGTTAACATCATGTTGGAAGTTTTATTCATGGTCGAAAATGGAACTACCAGCCAGTTAACATCATGTTGATCAACATTCATGCATAGCACATCTTCATATGATGCACAGTCAAAATGCCCACATAATGTCGAGTGTGCGAAACACAGAGAAAACGAGGGACGGAGTTTTGGCAAGTGTTGGACGTGGTTTTGGGCTGCCCCGTCTAGGCTTTCATTTTTAACATGCGCAGCCCACGACCTCGGATGGGAGGTCCATAGGCGGCCTATGGACCTCCCATCCGAGGTTTTATTTTTGGCAGCCCAATTTATGTATTTTTTTGAAGAAAACACAGAGGTCTGTTCTATTTTTCTATATAAGAATATGAACGCGAGGTCCAACTTATGTTTCCCTTCTAACTATATTATATATATTTAAATTATTTTATATGTTATTATATATTATTTTTATTGTCATCATATATTTAATAGATACTTAAATATGTAAGAAAACAATATCCCACATATTATTAACTTATAAAATTAATTTCTTATCAAATAAAATCCTGGATTGTTTTGGCACGAAAATCCTAGTGATTGTGTACAAAAGCTTGGTAATATTTAAGGACGAATGTAATAATATCAATTATTATTTAAATATATTTATAACAAAATGCTCAGCCCCTTTTTATTTTTTGATAACATTGCTGGCCCAACCCAACATTATAATTAGAATCAGCCCAGCAAAATCGTGTATTTAGAGAAAGTGCAAATGGCCTGTAATTTTTAGGAAATAAAATAAATGGGCCGCATGGACGCTACATTATTTGTTCACCCAACCCAGCTAATGGCTGTAATTCAAAAAAAAAGATCAAATTGACTGTAAATTCTACCGGGCAAAAAAAGACTGTAATTCTGAAAAAATGGGTTGAATACGTGCCACATTTTTGGAGGCTGAAATGTGGGCCAATAGGTCGAAGCCAACGCAAATCGTTGTCAATTTAGTCAACAAATGATTCTGACATGTTAGCCGTTGGATTTACATCCAACGACCGGCATCCATCTTCAATCTCTCATCTTCTTTCTCCAGCGCCGCCGGGACCACCTCCCGCCTCCTGCTGCTAGCAGCTTTGCTTAGCACGCTTCGCTATGAAGCGCTACTCCACCGTTGGCCAGGCCATCCCTCCACCCCTCCTCACCTCCTGTTCTTCTCCACCGACTGCCTAACCACACCGCACTAGAACGAGTTAACCCTCGTACACCTCTCCGTCTGCGACTCTACTCCCGCGTCTTCCCATCTCCGGCTCGTTGTTGTCCGGGGCCTCGCCGTTGTTCACCACCTTGGATGCGCTCGGTGCGGCGTGGTTAACGTGGTCAACGAACGACACCATCAGAAGTAGACTGTGCGTGGAGAGGCTGACAGCTGGGTCCACGGCCGCACACAAGGAAATGCCTCCTTATTACGCGCAAAATAATGATTCCTCCACCTGACATCTGGGACCCACCGGAAGGGCCTCTGTATTTCGCGAAAATAACGTGCCCCCGCTGACATGTCGGACCCACCAGCTATCTTTGCATGCAAGGAAGTGTCTCCTTATTACACACAAAAAATGAATATTCCCCCTGCCAGCTGGAACCCAGCATAGTGGGAGGCTGACTTGTGGGCCTACCAAGTTGACGGGGACAAAGGGCTTTGTAAACTTAGTCAATATGAACGATTCTAGCTCCTGTTACCGTATGATGTTCATCCAACGGCCGTAGTGCTTCTTCAACCTCTGGTCTTCTTGCTCCAGCCGCCCAAACCAGCGTCGGTCGTGCCGTGTGCTACTGCCTCCCGTGGCCGACTGTGATGCCGCGGAGGCCTCACCGCCCCGTACTACTCCCATCGCTGGTCAGGCCATCCCTCTACTCACCCACACCCCCTATTATTCTGCGGCGATAGCAGCCTCACACCGCAGCCGAACCAGTGAACCCTCGTACTCCTCTTCGTGTGGGCATCCACTGCTGCGTCTTCCCCGGCTCCGAGTGGCCCCCTTCCTAGTCCTCACTGTCGTCCACCGTCGTGGTGCTCTCGGCGCGGCGTGGTCAACATGGTCAAGGAACGACTTCCATCGGACGTGGACTGTACGTGGAGAGGCTGACGGCTGGGTCCACGGCCGCAACAAGGAAGTGCCTCCTTATTACGCGCAAAATAATGATTCCTCCACCTGACAGCGGGGACCCACCGGATGGGCCACCGTATTTCGCAAAACAAACGTTTCCCCCTGACTGCTGGGACCCACCAGCTACATCTTCGCACGCAAGGAAGTGCGTCCGAGCAAAAAAAATTGATTCGCCCCCTTGACTGCTGGGACCCACCAGCAACATCTTCGCACGCAAGGAAGTGCGTCCGGGCAAAAAAAACGATTCTCCCCCTGACTGCTGGGACCCACCAGCTACATCTTCGCACGCAAGGAAGTGCCTGACAGTCGGGACCCACCTGGTCGAAGCGTACGTAGCATTGTCATTCTGGTGGCGAACGTGTACGTACATATATACTGGTGGATGTAGAGGCGCGCACGTGTCATAGTAGAGGCGCGTACGTGTCGTAGTAGAGGCGCGCACGTAGCATGTACACGTACATACAGCGGCCAGGGTGCAAGAAAGAAAATACGGCCACGTATGTGTACATACGGGCGGGGTCTCGAACGCCTACTCGCGCATACGTACGGCCCGGGCTCGTGTACATGGCTGGGTCGGAACGGAGAAACAACGTCGTTGTGTTCATGGGGAGGCAATGGAATGCGTCGTGTTCATGGGGAGGCAACGGAATGCGTCGTGTTCATCAGGAGGCAACGGAACGCGTGGGAGCCAACCGGCTGGGTCGAAACGGAATGCGTGGTCGTGTTCATCGGGAGGGCTTGGACGGAACAGGCGATGGAAACGAGGCCTGGCGTACCGCACAATGGAGGACAAAGACCTCCTATGTTCGGAACGGGGTCCTATTGATCGGGAGGGGTCTGGCGTACCGCAAAACGGAGGAAACGGACCTCCTACAGTCGAAACAGGGGTCCTGTTAATCGGGAGGGGTGTGGCGTACCGCAAAACGGACGAAACAGACCTCCTACGTTCGAAACGGGGTCCTGTTGATCGAGAGGGGTGTGGTGTACCGCAAAATGGACGAAACGGACCTCCTACGGTCGAAACGGGGGTCCTGTTCATCGGGAGGGGTGTGGCGTACCGCAAAATGGGACTCCACAAGATACTGTTCATCTCCACCGTCGACCTCCTCCAGCCTCCACGGGCTACCGTCGACCTCCTCCACCCTCCACGGGCTCCTGTTCATCCAGCCTCCACCGCGCGCTACTCCATGGGCTAATGTTCAACCACCCCTCCACGGGCACCCCTCCACCGTCTACTGTTCATCCAGCCATCTGCCACACCACGGGGTGCTGTTCATCCAGAGGCAACGCCACCGCTCACTGTTCATCCACCCCCCGCAACGCTCACTGTTCATCCCAGAGGTAGCATCGATCGGCTTCAGTTAGTAGCAGTAGCGAAGGAATCGCTCGATCGGGTTCAGTTAACAGCCATCGATCGATCGCTCGGGTTCAGTAACGCGTAGCCTGCAGTGCAATCGCTCGGGTTCAGTTAGAGCCCAACGCCTCGCTCGGGTTCAGTTAGAGCCAACGCCTCGCACACACGTGCATACGTGTTCGAGAGAAAGGCGCATCGCTCGGCCCCCGACCTCCCACCGTAACCGGGAACTCCCCGAAATTTTCCTCCCCCTCGCTTCTACCACGGTTTTTTCCGTCATGGACGGCCCAAAGAATGTCATGCAGCTGCGTCTCCGGCCCGCCCAGGACGAAAAGCCCATTTTCTGTCATGATATTTTGTCATAGAAGTAGGAGCCCACCACATCTATGATGATACCGGGTTTTGTCACAATTATTGTCACAAAAGTGTCATATGTATGACAAAAAAATTTCGTTCGGCCCAAAATTTCACAGATGTGTCTTTTTTTGTAGTGTATGCACATGAGTCAAACATAATCATATCACACCAAATCAATTTCAAACAAGGGCATAAAATCGATCTAACTATCGTACAGTGCTCAGACTATACTATTTACATGGGGGAATACTACTGATCATATGGGGGTCATCTAGAAATTTTGATCGGTGGAAGACTCCATGATATCCGCTCCAGCTTCATCTTCATAATCATCTTCACTACTGTCGGGGTCGGATTCGGTGTCGTCGAAGATGATGTAGTCCTTGGGATGGTCGTCATCTCCTCCTAGCGCAGGGTCTCCCATGAATACTCCTAGCTTCCTTGTCAGGTCGTCATTCATCTCCACTAGTATTGCGATTTCCTCCTCATATCCGCCATGTGTAGACTTGAGTTCCTCTTCTAGCTTCGTGTTCCTGGTCATCGCCTTCTTCAAATCTCTCATGCTTGCGCACATCTGGTTCTCCTGTCGACGAATGTGTTGGTTTAACTCTTGGATGAAAGCTGCAATGGACCTGTCCCTCCTGGTGCTGATCATCTCCCATTGCTCATCTCGGCGCCCACATATCTGGTAGATAGTGTCCTTATGCTCCTTGTGATAGACTTCGCCGATGCGTCCCATGGTGATGTGGGCTGCCATGCTCTTGCATAGACCCCAGATTGGTGCATCAAAGGAAAACTCTATGGGCTTAGTGACTGGCGTGAATGTCTTTCCGGGAACTTGAACTTGAATCATCCAACGCTCCTCTTCTGGTAAAGTGGCGGTGTAGGTCCTGGTGAAGCTTGGTATTCCAATGTTCAGGTACCTAGTCACTTCCTTCAAGTGTCGTCCAAAAGGTGTGTCTTCATCCGGTCGTGTAAACTTATTCCTTGTGTCTGCCATCCTATAGAGTAGAAGATGGAGAGAAGTCAGAAATGAGAAGAGAAGAGTGACCTATGGCTCATCTTAGTGGTCGTGTCCTACATTCATCGTGTGCTCTGATACCATCTTGTAGCGACCCGACCTCAGATGGTCAAGTCTGTGCATAAGTGTCATCCCTGGATCGATAATGCAGACACACACACAGTACTTGAAGGATTTATAACAGAGTAGCAATCACACACTTATTACATCGCTAGTCGCAAAAGGGAACTTATTACAATAATATGGCTTAAGGCCATCTAAATAAGATAACAGCGGAAGGCTTGGAAGATAAAATGAGTCGATCAACTCCAACGGCATAGCTGAGTGCACGACAAACGACCTAGCGCACCTTACTCTTCGTTTGAAAAGTCTGCAACATGATATGTTGCAGCCCAAAAATGGGTCAGCACATGGAATATGCTGGCAATATAACATAATAAAGCAATGAACAGGTAAATGCTATCACTACATGCATATATGGCTGGTGGAGGCTCTATGGTTATAATGTTTTTGCGAAAAGCCAATTTTTCCCTGCAACAAAGGAATATATTTTATTTAACTATCATGGTAGTTGTTAAACATTGAGAAGGTTCCTCCAACTCAATCCCAATTAGAAAGTAATTAACAACCCAACAAATTAAGTATTAGAGTGATGAGATCAATATGAAAATCCAAGATCCAGATACTCAAGATGTCCATAACCGGGGACACGGCTAACCATGATTAGTTTGTACACTCTGCAGAGGTTTGCGCACTTTTCCCCACAAGACTCGATCTCCTCCGTTGGATTTCTCGCACTACATGGTGTTTGAGAAACGGATGACCGAGACACAGTTTTTCAGAAGCATTAACTCTAACCCCGGGTAAATAGTACCAACCTACATCCCCTACATCTGCTAGCCTACCACTGGAAGAGGTCATGCAACTTACTCCACTATGCTAGAGCCCATAATAGCTTGTGGCTGCACACGGAAGTTTCTAGCATGAATAATCTTATGATACCTTTAAGCCTGGGTGGTGAACCATAGGATGACCACACGGGTACTCCGGGATATCCTAGGACAACACTGGATCCTCCAGGTGCCCGCAACCAATCCACCCAGATGTGTGTTTAAGTAGCCACCTTAAGTTAACCATTAATTAACAATCTCACATCTGTCATGGATACTCTCAAACCCAATCCATGTTTATGAGCATAGCATGGCGATATAAGCATAACGTAGAAGTAACTCCCAAGGGTTTGATAATAAAGGGGCAATAGGTTCTACCTCATCATCTACTTCCCCAAAACCCACATGTTAAGAGATCCTACTCATGCAATGTTTGGGGGTTGAAACTAATGCATAAAAACTGGGTAATAAGGGATATGATCAAAGTGTTACTTGCCTTGCTAACGATCCGCAAAACCTAGGGACTCGTAGTAGCACGCTGCGCACTCCGGAAATTCTATCGCAAACAAACAATAGCATACATAAGCAATCAAGCAAAGATGAACGAATAAAACTCAAATAAGAAGATCAAATCTGAAAACTCAACTAAAGAGATTCGATATGCAAAAACAATCAATCAAATCGGAGCTACGAAACTGAAATTACGGTCAAAAGAACTTCAAAACCAAATCTGCTTGCAACCAAATTTTAATTTGTCAAAAACCTTGTTCAAGTTGATTAAACAGAAAGAGGGGTTCAAGATGAAGATTTTGGCGTTGGTTTTACTAGATTTTGGACAAACGATTAAGAAATGTCGAGTGTTTGAAGATCAGGGGCTAATCTGCGATAAAAATAATCGCGGATATTCCCCTGGCCGAAAATGAAATGAAAGGAAAAGACTAACGAACAAACGTTCGCTGTCTGATCCTAACCGGCGAAAAGCGTTCGTAAAAACGAACGAACGGACAGACGTCCGCTAAATAACTAAACTGAGAAAACCGAACCGATAAAAAAATGCATCTAGGGTTTTCAAGAAAAAACCGATCGGTTTTTACCTAAATCGAAAAAAAACCAACGGCGGATCCGGCGAATGGCGGTGGCAACTCAGGCGTGCGGCGCGACGATGAGCAGCGCGGGCGGCGGCGGTGCTAGGGTTTGCGCGGCGGGGGGGGGGGGCTTGGTGGGCCGGGGCGGCAGCTTATAAAGCCTGCCCGACAGGAGACCGGGTCGGTCACGGCCCGTTTAGGTCGGTTGATTTTTTTAAAACAGATTTCACCGGAAAAAAAATCCTAAAAATAAAATAAAAATCTAAAAATGCCAAAACAAATTTCCACCGTCTAAATAAAATATTTAGAACAAAGTGAACATTTACTTGGCCTAAAAAATGCATTTTGAAGAATGCATTTTTTTCTAATTCAAATAAAATAGCAATAAAATCTGAAAAAATTATTTAATTGATTTTAATATTTTTCCTCCAACATTTCATTTATTTTGGAGAAGTCGTATTATCTCCTCTCAATAGTTTTTAATATGAAATATTTTTGGGGAGGAAAAACAATAAAACCAAAGTGATCCACTTTTCAATATTTGAGAAAATTCAAATATGAAAACAGTGAAATCCCCAACTCTCTCCGTGGGTCCTTGAGTTGCTTAGAATTTCAAGAATTGCAAAAAAATGCAATAAAATATGATATGCATGGATGGCCTATGTATAACATTCCAAATTGGAAATTTTGGATGTTACAGTAGCTGATGTTATCTTAAACATGAAGTTGTTGAGAGATGAGAATGGAGGGATCACACTGCTTCACTCTCACTATGTGGAAAAGATCTTGAGTCGTTTTGGGTATTGCGACTGCACACCTTCTCCAACTTCATATGATGCTAGTGTGTTGCTTCGAAAGAATCGATGGATTGCTAGAAAACAACTGAGGTATTCTCCGATTATTGGCTCACTTATGTATTTGGCGAGTGCCACGAGACCTGACATCTCTTTTGCTGTGAGAAAACTGAGTTGGTTTGTGTCAAAACTGGTAGATGATCATTGGCATGCACTTGAGAGAGTTATGCGCTATTTCAAAGGCACCGCGAGCTATGGGATTCACTACACCAGGTATCCAAGGGTACTAGAGGGTTATATTGACTCAAACTGGATATCCTATGCTGATGAGATTAAGGCCACAAGTGGTTATGTTTTTACACTTGGTGGTGGCGTTGTTTCCTGGAAGTCTTGCAAGCAGACCATCCTAACGAGGTCAATTATGGAGGCAGAACTCGCAGCACTAGACACTGCCACTGTTGAAGCAGAGTGGCTTCATGAGCTCTTGATGGACTTACCTATGGTTGAAAAACCAATACCCCCTATTCTGATGAACTGTGATCGTCAAGATAAACAGTTCTAAGGACATTATGAAGTCCTCAAGGCATGTGAAGAGGAGACTAAAATCTGTCAGAAAATTGAGGAACTCCAGAGTTATTACGTTGGATTATATCCAAATGTCGAAAAACTTGGCAGATCCCTTCACAAAGGGTTTATCACGTAATGTGATAGATAATGCATCGAGGGAGATGGGTTTGAGACCCACTGCATGAGTTGTCCATAGTGGTAACTGTTGGGGAACGTAGTAATTTCAAAAAAAATCCTGCGCACACGCAAGATCATGGTGATGCATAGCAACGAGAGGGGAGAGTATCGTCTGCGTACCCTCGTAGACCGTAAGCGGAAGCGTTATGAGAACGCGATTGATGTAGTCATACATCTTCACGATCCGACTAATCCAAGTACGAACATACGGCACCTCCGAGTTCAGCACATGTTCAGCTCGGTGACGTCCCATGAACTCCGATCAAGCAGAGCTTCGAGGGAGAGTTCCGTCAGCATGACGGCGTGATGACGACGATGATGATGCTACCGACGTAGGGCTTCGCCTAAGCACTGCTATGATATGACCGAGGTGGATTATGGTGGAGGGGGGCACCGCACATGGCTAAAAGATCAACTAATCAACTTGTGTGTTTCCATGGGGTGCCCGCCTCCTCGTATATAAAGGAGTGGAGGAGGGGGAGGGCCGGCCCTCTACTATGGTGTGCCCTGGGGAGTCCTACTCCCATCGGGAGTAGGATTCCCCCCCCCTCCATGTAGTAGGAGTAGGAGGGAAGGAAAGGAAAAAGAGAATAGAAGGAAGGAGGGGGCGCCGCTCCTCCCCCTAGTCCAATTCGGACTAGGCCTTGGGGGTGCGCAGCCTCTCCTCTCTCTTTCCCCTAAAGCCCAATAAGGCCCATATACTCCCCAGCGAATTCCCGTAACTCTCCGGTACTCCGAAAAATACCCGAATCACTCGGAACTTTTCCGATGTCCGAATATAGTCATCGAATATATCAATCTTTACGCCTCAACCATTTCGAGACTCCTCGTCATGTCCACGATCTCATACGGGACTCCCAACTACCTTCGGTACATCAAAACACATAAACTCATAATACCGATCGTCACAGAACTTTAAGCGTGCGGACCCTACGGGTTCGAGAACTATGTAGACATGACCGAGATACGTCTCCGGTCAATAACCAATAGCAGAACCTGGATGCTCATATTGGTTCCTACATATTCTATGAAGATCTTTATCGGTCAAACCGCATAACAACATACGTTGTTCCCTTTGTCATCGGTACGTTACTTGCCCGAGATTCGATCGTCGGTATCTCAATACCTAGCTCAATCTCGTTACCGGCAAGTCTCTTTACTCGTTCTGTAACGCATCATCCCACAACTAACTCATTAGTTGCATTGCTTGCAAGGCTTATAGTGATGTGCATTACCGAGAGGGCCCAGAGATACCTCTCCGACAATCGGAGTGACAAATCCTAATCTCGATCTATGCCAACTCAACAAGTACCATCGGAGACACCTGTAGAGCACCTTTATAATCACCCAGTTACTTTGTGATGTTTGGTACCACACAAACTGTTCCTCCGGTAATCGGGAGTTGCATAATCTCATAGTCATAGGAACATGTATAAGTCATGAAGAAAGCAATAGCAGTAAACTAAAATGATCAAGTGCTAAGCTAACAGAATGGGTCAATTCAATCACATTATTATCTAATGATGTGACCCCATTAATCAACTGACAACTCATGTCTATGGCTAGGAAACTTAACCATCTTTGATTCAACGAGCTAGTCAAGTAGAGGCATACTAGTGACACTTTGTTTGTCTATGTATTCACACATGTACTAAGTTTTCGGTTAATACAATTCTAGCATGAATAATAAACATTTATCATGATATAAGGAAATAAATAATAACTTTATTATTGCCTCTAGGGCATATTTCCTTCAGTCTCCCACTTGCACTAGAGTCAATAATCTATTTCACATCTTTATGTGATTAGTTCACATCTCCATGTGACTAATACCCAAAGGGTTTACTAGAGTCAATAATCTAGTTCACATCGCTATGTGATACACCCAAAGAGTGATTATGTTTTTCTTGTGAGAGAAATTTAGTCAACGGGTCTGCCACATTCAGAGCCAATGTATTTTGCAAATTTTCTATGTCTACAATGCTTTGGACGGAGCTACTCTAGCTAATTGCTCCCACTTTTGATATGTATCTAGATCGAGACTTAGAGTCATCCAGATTGGTGTCAAAGCTTGCATCGACGTAACTCTTTACGATGAACTCTTTGTCACCTCCATAACTGAGAAACATTTCCTTATTCCAGTAAGGATATTTTGACCGTTGTCCAGTGATGCACTCCTGGATCACTATTGTACCCTCTTGCCAAACTTATGGTGAGGTACACAATAGGTCTAGTACACAACATAGCATACTTTATAGAACCTATGACTGAGGCATAGGGAATGACTTTTCATTCTCTTTCTATTTTCTGCCGTGGTCTGGTTTCGAGTCTTTACTCAACTTCACACCTTGCAACATAGGCAAGCACTCCTTCTTTGACTTTTCCATTTTGAACTACTTCAAAATTTTGTCAAGGTATGTACTCATTGAAAATATATCAAGCGTCTTGATCTATCTCTATAGATCTTGATGCTCAATATGTAAGTAGCTTCATCGAGGTCTTTCTTTGAAAAACTCTTTTCAAACACTCTTTTATGCTTTCCAGAAAATTCTACATTATTTCCGATCAACAATATGTCATTCACATATACTTATCAGAAATGATGTAGTGCTCCCACTCACTTTCTTGTAAATACAGGCTTCACCGCAAGTCTGTATAAAACCATATGCTTTGATCACTTTATCAAAGCATATATTCCAACTCCGAGATGCTTGCACCAGTCCATAGATGGATCGCTGGAGCTTGCTCACTTTGTTAGCACCTTTAGGATCAACAAAACCTTCTGGTTGCATCATATACAACTCTTCTTTAAGAAATCCATTAAGGAATACAGTTTTGACATCCATTTGTCAGATTTCATAAAATGCGGCAATTGCTAACATGATTCGGACAGACTTTTAAGCATCAATACGAGTGAGAAATCTCATCGTAGTCAACACCTTGAACTTGTTGAAAACATTTTTGCGACAATTCAAGCTTTGTAGATAGTAGCACTACTATCAGCATCCGTCTTCCTCTTGAAGATCCATTTATTCCTAATGAATCATCGATCATCGGGCAAGTCAATCAAAGTCCATACTTTGTTCTCATACATGGATCCCATCTCAGATTTCATGGCCTCAAGCCATTTCGTGGAATCTGGGCTCATCATCGCTTCCTCATAGTTTGTAGGTTCGTCATGGTCTAGTAACATGACTTCCAGAACAGGATTACCGTACTCTGGTTGACCTACGAGGTTCAGTAGTAACTTGATCTGAAGTTTCATGATCATCATCATTAGCTTCCTCACTAATTGGTGTAGGAATCACTGGAACTGATTTCTGTGATGAACTACTTTCCAATTCGGGAGAAGGTACAATTACCTTATCAAGTTCTACTTTCCTCCCACTCACTTCTTTCGAGAGATACTCCTTCTCCAAAAAGGATCCATCCTTAGCAACAAAATATCTTGCCTTGGGATCTGTGATAGAAGGTGTACCCAACAGTTTCTTTTGGGTATCCTATGAAGACGCACTACTCCGATTTGGGTTTGAGCTTATTAGTTTGAAACTTTTTCACAGAAGCATCGCAACCCCAAACTTTAAAAAATGACAGCTTTGGTTTCTTGCCAAACCATAATTCATACGGTGTCATCTCAACGGATTTAGATCGTGCCCTATTTAATGTGAATGCAGATGTCTCTAATGCATAACCCCAAAACGATAGTGGTAAATCAGTAAGAGACATCATAGATTGCACTATATCCAATAAAGCACGGTTATGACGTTCGGACACACCATTACGCTGTGGTGTTCCAGGTGGCGTGAGTTGCGAAACTATTCCGCATTGTTTCAAATCAAGACCAAACTCGTAACTCAAATATTCTCCTCCACGATCAGATCGCAGAAACTTTATTTTCTTGTTACGATGATTTTCCACTTCACTCTGAAATTCTTTAAACTTTTCAAATGTTTCAGACATATGTTTCATCAAGTAGATATACCCATATCTGCTCAAATCATCTATGAAGGTCAGAAAATAACGATACCTGCTGCGAGCCTCAACACTCATCGGACCTCATACATCAGTATGTATTATTTCCAATAAGTCAGTTGCTCGCTCCATTGTTCTGGAGAACGGAGTCTTAGTCATCTTGCCCATGAGGCATGGTTCGCAAGCATCAAGTGATTCATAATCAAGTGATTCCAAAATCCCATCAGCATGGAGTTTCTTCATGCGCTTTAAACCAGTATGACCTAAACGGCAGTGCCACAAATAAGTTGCACTATCATTATTAACTTTGCATCTTTTGGCTTCAATATTATAAATATGTGTATCACTACGATCGAGATTCAATAAACCATTCACCTTGGGTGTATGACAACATAAGGTTTTATTCATGTAAACAGAATAACAATTATTCTTTGACTTAAATGAATAACCGTATTGCAATAGACATGATCCAATCATATTATGCTCAACGCAAACACCAAATAACATTTATTTTAGGTTCAACACTAATCCCGAAGGTAAAGGGAGTGTGCGATGGTGATCTTATCAACCTTGGAATTACTTCCAACACACATCGTCACCTCGCCCTCAACTAGTCTTTGTTTATTTTGCAACTCCCATTTCGAGTTACTACTTTTAGCAACTGAACCAGTATCAAATACCGAGGGGTTTGCTATAAACACTAGTAATGTACACATCAATAACATGTATATCAAATATACCTTTGTTCACTTTGCCATCCTTCTTATCCGCCAAGTATCTAGGGCAGTTCCACTTCCAGTGACCATTTCCTTTGCAGTAGAAGCACTCAGTTTCAGGCTTGGGTCTAGCTTTGGGCTTCTTCATGAGAGTGGCAACTTGCTTGCCATTATTCTTGAAGTACCCTTTCTTTCCCTTACCCTTTTACTTGAAACTAGTGGTCTTGTCAACCATCAACACTTGATGCTTTTCTTGATTTCTACCTTCGTCGATTTCAGCATCATGAATAGCTTGGGAATCGTTTCCGTTATCCCTTGCATTTTGTAGTTCATCACGAAGTTATAGTAACTTGGTGATAGTGACTAGAGAACTCTGTCAATCACTATCTTATCTGGAAGATTAACTCCCACTTGATTAAAGTGATTGTAGTACTCAGACAATCTGAGCACATGCTCACTGGTTGATGTAGGATCGAAAGTATGTCTAGAGGGGGGGGTGATTAGACTACTTGACCAAATAAAAATCTAGCATTTTCCCAATTTTAGTTCTTGGCAGATTTTAGCTATCTTAGCACAAGTCAAGCAATCTCCACACAATTCAAGCAAGCATGCAAAAGAGTATGAGCAGCGGAAAGTAAATCATGCAACTTGCAAGAATGTAAAGGGAAGGGTTTGGAGGATTCAAACGCAGTTGGAGACACGGATGTTTTTGTCGTGGTTCCGATAGGTGGTGCTATCGTACATCCAGGTTGACGGAGGCTTCAACCCACGGAGGGTAACGGTTGCGCGAGTCCACGGAGGGCTCCACCCACGAAGGGTCCACGAAGAAGCAACCTTGTCTATTCCATCACGACCGTCGCCCACGAAGGACTTGCCTCACTAGCGGTAGATCTTCACGAAGTAGGCGATCTCCTTGCCCTTACAAACTCCTTGGTTCCACTCCACAATCTTGTCGGAGGCTCCCAAGTGACACCTAGCCAATCTAGGAGACACCACTCTCCAAGAAGTAACAAATGGTGTGTTGATGATGAACTCCTTGCTCTTGTGCTTCAAATGATAGTCTCCCCAACACTCAACTCTCTCTCTCTCATAGGATTTGGATTTGGTAGAAAGAAGATTTGAGTGGAAAGCAACTTGGGGAAGGCTAGAGATCAAGATTCATATGGTTGGAATGGAATATCTTGACCTCAACACAAGTGTAGGTGGTTCTCTCTCAGAAAATGTGTATTGGAAGTGTAGGTATGTTCTGATGGCTCTCTCCACGAATGAAGAGTGGGTGGAGGGGTATATATAGCCTCCACACAGAATCTAACCGTTACACACAATTTGCCAAACTCGGTGGGACCGAATGGTTAAACTCGGTCAGACCGATTCAGCAAACCTAGTGACCGTTAGGATTTTTGGTGGGACTGAGATGCAACTCGGTAGGACCGATATGGTTAGGGTTAGGGCATCACGTAATCTCGGTGTGACCGATTACACAAACTCGGTGGGACCGATTTTGGTAATAAGCTAACCAGAGAGTTGGTCAGGTAAACTCGGTGGGACCGATTCACTCATCTCGGTGAGACCGAAATGTTACAAAAGGGAAACAGAGAGTTTACATTGCAATCCCGGTGGGACCGATCGCTCATCTCGGTAAGACCGAAACGTTACGAAGGGAAACAGAGAGATTACCATCCCATCTCGGTGAGACCGAGATCCCTATCGGTGAGCCCGATTTGCCTAGGGTTTGTGGCAGTGGCTATGACATTTGAAACTCGGTGGCGCCGGATAGAAAGAATCAGTGGGGCCGAGTTTGACTTTTGGTTTAGGTCATATGTGGATGTGGGAAGGTAGTTGAGGATTTTGGAGCATATCACTAAGCATTTTGAGCAAGCAAGCCATTAAGCAACACCTCATCCCTCCTTGATAGTATTGGCTTTTCCTACAGACTCAATGTGATCTTGGATCACTAAAATATAAAATGTAGAGTCTTGAGCTTCAAGCTTGAGCCAAACTTTTTGTCCTTAGAATTTTGAGGGATCCACTTTCCTCATCCATGCCATGCCATTCATTGAGCTTTTCCTGAAATATTAATCTTGGAATAATGTTAGCTCAATGAGCTATATGTTGTTAGGAATTACCAAAACCACCCAGGGATAGTTGCACTTTCAATCTCCCCCATTTTGGTAATTGATGGCAACATATAGATCAAAACTTCGACAAATGATAATTAGAGTGAAAGATATTGTCGCTTTGAGAAGTATGTGAAAAGCAAGAGCTCCCCCTAAATTTGTGCATATCTTAAGATTTGCTTTGGACTGCAAATGCACAATGAGTTAGGATCATGGGTTACTCTTCCATGTCACATACATCTTGGTGGAGCGCTCAAAATGATAAGAATTAAATACATGCACTCATCACCAAGAAAAGTGAATGATCATATAAGGATAAGTAAGAAAATATCATCTAACAAGCATAAATGTAGCTTATGATCAACCACATGATCATCAATGTCTCACAGATAATAGCATAGTATCTCAAGCAATCAAAAGATAAACAAAGTTCAACCAAGAAGACAAGAGAGAACAAAAGCAAACGCTCTCTCTCGAAGCCTATGATCTATACATGTTTCTCCCCCTTTGGCAACAAGTTACCAAAAAGTTCATAGAAAATGCATAGCACTAAAACGTCTCTCAAGCTTGGTCTTCAGGTGGTGGTGTCCGGAGAATGCCAAGGACGAAGGCTTCAGTTGATGTGGATGGAGCTGATGGAGTTGGTGCTGGAGCTGGTTGCACTGAAGCTATAGCTGGTGCAGATGAAGTGGCTCTAGTGTCTGGAACAGGCACTGCAGTTGATCTCTGAGCTCGAGGCACTCTGGCAAATGCATCAGTGGTTCTTCTGTCCTTCCTCTCTTGCATATCATCTTGTAGCTGCTCCACAACTGACTGAATCTCAGTTACCTTCACATCCAAGTCATAGAATTTTTGCTCCTGGTTTTGAGTCAGGGTGGCCAGTCCCTTCTCAATCCTCAAAGTGGATGCAATCAGGTAGCCAAGCTGATCTTGCTTGCTTTTCAAAAAGTACTCAGATGCCTCCTCTTGAGTTGGCATCTTGGCAGCCTTCTCTTTCTTTGCTTTCTCCTTCTTCTCTTGAGCTTGTACTAATGATGGTTCATTCTCATTCATCACAACTTGATTGTCCTCAAAGTCAGGATAGATAGGCAAGTGTTCCTTATCCAACAAGCATGTGGCTGTGCCCATCTTTGAGTTTATCAACTCCTGGATCTGTGGGGCATATCCACAACTTCTTTTCTGGTCAGCTGCAGTCCTCTTGATAGTCTCAACTATAAGGCTCATGACCTTGAACTTCTGTGGCACATCAAATATATGTAGCAAGTTAATTGCATGGCCTCTGATCATTCTGTGATCACCAGACTTGGGCAAGAGAGTGTGCCTAAGGATCCAATTGATTGTAGGCAGCCTTGACAGCAAGTGTTTTACTGACCCAAACTGGTGAGTCTCAAGATCATCTTCAGGAATCTCCTTGTACGTGTTTGCCATAGAGTTGTGATCCATCTTCTTCTTGGCATAGACATCCAAGTCATCTTCTTCTTCCTTAGGAGCATTGATCAGATTTGCCCATTCCTCAATAGTTGAGTGGTACCTTGTACCTTCAGACATCCATACTATCCTGCCATCTAGATAGAAGTGTGCTGTGGAGTAGAATTGCATTATGACCTCCTCATTCCACTTTGTGAGCTTCTGCCCAACAAAGTCTGCAACTCCACAAGCACTGAAGCTGTCAAACACACCAGGATAGTGTTCCTCATTTTCCTTGATATACTTCTAGTCGACCCACCTCATTTCACACACTATAGGCTTCTTGTCCAACAACGCTGTCTCATAGAAGTCCTGTTGTTCCTTTGTGTGGAACCTGTAATCAACAGCAGTCCTTCTCCTGGTAGCATATGGATCTGTATCTCTCCATTTCCTCAGTCCTGAGTCTCTCCTGATCTTCATGTTCTCAGCCACATGATGAGCATCATTATGGTCTGGAATCTTGGGTTTGAGCTTCCTCAGGACTTGTCCTTCATCATCTTCATCAGCAGCAACTTCAGGCACTGGGGCCTTGTTCTTCTCAGCAGCTGGTATACTCCTGGTATTCCTCTTAGGTGCACTCTTGGGCTTGGAGGCTGCTTTGGGTGCTTCTTTGGGCTTTGATGAAGCAGCCCCAGTCCTGATAGCATCACCCATAAGCTTCTGGGCCTTAGGTGCTGGTGCAACAACCTCTTCTTCCTCTTCCTCTTCAGAATCTCTCATGATTGAGGATCTCCCAAGAACTCTAGCAGTGGCCTTTTTGATCCTCTCCTTCCTCTTCTTCCCTTCTGCAGCAGCCTCTTTGGGTTCAGATCCCAAAGGGACTTGAGTAGATGCTCTGGCCTTTGACATGGGTTGTCTTCCTGCTGGCCTTTTGATCTTCATCCCTGTCTTAACTGTAGCTGAGCTGTACTCCTTCTTGAGCACTTTCTTCTTTGATGTGGCATCATCCTCAGTGGCCACATAGTCTTCATCCTCAGACTCTGAAGTTTTCTTCTTCCTTGTTCTGGTGGCAGCTTTGGGCAAGTTGCTGGGAGTGCTCCTGCTACCATCATCTGAACTGCTAGAGGGACTAGTGCCCTCACTCAGGTGAACCTGCTCCTCTGACCTGTTCTGGCTGTCACTCTGATCAGACATATTGCAAACACTGATAGCAGACCCTGTGAATAGATATAGATGAGATAGAGTGGATGAGCATCACAAAATGCAGAGGTTTTTGCAAAAGAATGAGTCAAAAATTTAGTTTTAGTTTTCCACAGAAAGCATTTCGGATCAACCGATTTGTAAACTCGTTGATACCGAAGCAGCTGTTGGAACCTAAACTAGTGAACTCGGTCAGACCGAGTCACAGTTCGGTGGCACCGAGACTGCTAGGGTTTTACAAAGTCCTGAACTCGGTCACACAAATTTGCAATTCTCGGTCAGACCGAAAATTACATGTGCAATGGCCTGAGCCGAATCGGTGGTATCGAGTTCCAACACTCGGTGGGTCCGAGATGGTTTCAGCGGAAACCTAACCCTAAATTTTCAATTCAACTCTAATCTACGGAGTGTTTTGACTGGATAGAAGCGTTTCAATCATGGTAAGAATCATAATGAACACAATGTGCTAGGAATCGGACGGGGATAGCACTGTGATCGAGTCCATACCTAGTTCGGCGATGAACTCGCTACGGCGGCTACGGCGGGGAAGAATTCCGTTGACGGCGGCGGAGACCAGCGACAGGAGGCGGCTGGCGATGAGGAGGACGATCCGGAGACCCAGGAGGCAGAGCGAGCTATGCGCGGGCGAAGGGGTTTTGGAGAAATTTCCAAAATTTTACCCGTGAGTATATAGAGCCCGACCCTGTCGGTGTGACCGAGTGGAACAACTCGGTGGCACCAAGATTCATAACTGCAAGCAGTTACGAAACTCGGTGTGATCGAAAGGTTCAAATCGGTTGCACCGAGATTGAAAACCTAGATCGACTTATTGATCTCGGTATGACCGAAATGGATGAATCGGTCAGACCGAAACGCACACAGAAGTTTTCGAATTTTAAGTCTATGATGAATCGGGGACTTCGTGTGCTCCTCACACAGAGTGGTTCGAATCTGACTTGATCAAATTTGTGATGTAGCATGAATAGAGTTTGAGATGAGAAAAGCATAGATAGCTAGAGAGGGTTCTTAGGCATTCTTGTCCATCCACTTGGCAAAAGAAAAGAAAACCAATCAATCAAAACAACAAGTGGATGTCCTCGAATGAGTAAAATATGCAATCAACATGCTCACACAATAAAATGGCAATTGAAATATGTGGCAAAGCATGCACAACCAATTCTAGCATCTATCAAACAATTGGCGATGACTAGGTCATCTATATATGAGTATATTGACTTAGGAGTCAAATGAGAACATTTGATCATAGGTCATACTCATCGTTTAAGCACAAGTGGGGTTACAACTTTTACATAAAGCATTTGTTGTGTTCACACCATTAGAGTTGCTTTAGCTCAATTCTTAGAGTAAAGCTCCCCTAGATGTGAGATCCCCCCTAAGAGGGATGAACTAACCTTGGGTTTTGTCGATGATGACTTCATGTAGATGTTGAAGATGTGGATGCTCAATGTTGATGTAGATCATTTGGAGCTATCCATTGGAGTGAGTTGCACTTTCAATACCTACGCGGGTTAGTCCCACAAGGAACAAACAAGGATATCCATAGACATAAAGTGATGCACACACAAGATGATGTCTATGAAAGCTTTTAAGTTACCTTGTCCCTTGTCTTACCAACAAGAGGGTTTGTGACTCCTTGAACTAGTGCAAGATGTGGAAGTTGATTGCACTTGTTCTTGCCAAGATGATAAGAGTGAAGTATGCTGGCGGAGTCACCCTCAAGAACTCTCTAGTTCTTCTTCGGGATCCACACCATCTTGATGGGAATCCTTGGTGTTGTAGTTGTACTTGATGAAGTGGAACTTGAAGTAGTCTTGGGAACCCACTTGACCAAGGCCTTAGGAGCTTCTTCAAATGCATCAATTTCCTCTTGAAGCTTGTCCTCGCCTTTTTTCTTGTGGTCTTGTGGTGGAAGATCATCTTGAGCTTGTGTACCTTTGAGAGAAGTAGGATCATACTTCTCTTGTTGAGGAACAAACTTCGTCTTGGGGTATTGATCTTCTTCCCACTCAACTCCATTGGCATTGAACTTTCGTTCAAAACCAACACCTTGATTCTTCCGGTGCCTTCCTTGCTTGCGTATAATTTCCTCGAATTGCTTACTTCCGGCAAGGCTCTTGTAAACACCTTTCTCTATAATTCCCTTCAATAAGCTATTTTCTTGCTCAAGTGTAACTTGGCTAAGAGAATCATTAGTGGAATCAAGAGAACTACTAGAAGCAACAATATTGGATTTAGCATGATCATTGTTACTACTAGAGGAAGAATCTTTCTTGTTCTTGTTACTAGACTTGACTTGAGGCATGTAAGTAGATGAGAGTAAACGCTTGGCAATGTAAGAAGAACTTTTCTTACGAAGATCATCATTCATTGCTTTTAAGAACTCATGCTCTTGCTCAAGGTTGAGCTTTTCAAAGCGCAATTTCTCATGAGTCCTTAAAAGTTCTCGATGATCTCCTAAGATAGTTTCATGAGCTAACTTAAGAGTGTTTAGTTCTTTAGTTAGAGACTCAATCTTCTCCTTATCATTGTCATTCGTTTTATCTTGATTAGCATGATTAATTGACGTTTCATCATAGTATTCATCACTAGAGTTGTCAACAAGTAAATCATCATCACCTAACAAGTCATCTTCATCACTATTGAAATCAACATACTCGGGGTGTGATACCTTTGGGCCTTTAGCCATGAAGCATGTTCCAACTCCTTCATTTGGTGAGTCAAATATGTCGTAGGAGTTGGTTGTCACAAGTGCTAGACCGGCAACACCTTCATCTTGAGTATATTCGGAGTCGGAGTGATAGCTTCTCTCGGAGTGGTTGTCGGAGTCGGAGCCGGATACCCATTCACCAACATGAGCTTGATGTCTTCGTTTTGTGTAGCTCCTTGATGACTTGTCCTTTCTTTCCGAATCCTTGCTTCTCCGTGAGGGTCTTCGTTCATAACGATCATCTCTACTCCTTCTTTCTCTAGATGGTGATTCTTCTCTTCTACTTCTTCTCTTGGGAGAATCTTCTCTTCTCTTGTAGGGGGCCGTACACTCATTGGAATAGTGTCCGGGCCTTCCACAATTGTAGCAATTTCGCTCTCGACTAGAAGATCTTTTGTCATTGTAGGACCTTGACTTGGAGCTTCTCTCTTTGCTTCTACTCTTGTAGAACTTGTTGAAGTTCTTCACCATTAAGTTCAATTCTTCATTGAAGGTTTGTTTCTCACTCGATGATGTGGGGGATTCACATGAGGCTTTGTAATCACCACTTGATTTGTTGTGAACTTCCTCTTTATCCTTGAGTGACATCTCATGAGCAACAATTCTTCCAATGACTTCCGCTGGCTTGAGATCTTTGTAATTGGGCATCATTTGGATCAATGTGCACACGGTATCATATTTTCCATCCAAGGCTCTTAGGATCTTCTTGATGATGAATCTATCGGTCATCTCTTCACTCCCTAAGCCGGCAATCTCATTTGTGATAAGAGCAAGCCTAGAGTACATTTCAGCGACACCTTCACCATCCTTCATTTTGAACTTGTCAAGTTGACTTTGAAGCACATCCAATTTGGATTCCTTGACAGAGTCGGTACCGATTTTGGTAATAAGCTAACCAGAGAGTTGGTCAGGTAAACTCAGTGGGACCGATTTTGGTAATAAGCTAACCAGAGAGTTGGTCAGGTAAACTCAGTGGGACCGATTCGCTCATCTCGGTGAGACCGAAATGTTACAAAAGGGAAACAGAGAGTTTACATTGCAATCTCGGTGGGACCGATCGCTCATCTCGGTAAGACCGAAACGTTACGAAGGGAAACAGAGAGATTACAATCCCATCTCGGTGAGACCGAGATCCCTATCGGTGAGACCGATTTGCCTAGGGTTTGTGGCAGTGGCTATGACATTTGAAACTCGGTGGCGCCGGATAGAAAGAACCAGTGGGGCCGATGACTTTTGGTTTAGGTCATATGTGGATGTGGGAAGGTAGTTGAGGATTTTGGAGCATATCACTAAACATTTTGAGCAAGCAAGCCATTAAGCAACACCTCATCCCTCCTTGATAGTATTGGCTTTTCCTACAGACTCAATGTGATCTTGGATCACTAAAATATAAAATGTAGAGTCTTGAGCTTCAAGCTTGAGCCAAACTTTTTTTCCTTAGAATTTTGAGGGATCCACTTTCCTCATCCATGCCATGCCATTCATTGAGCTTTTCCTGAAATATTAATCTTGGAATAATGTTAGCTCAATGAGCTATATGTTGTTAGGAATTACCAAAACCACCCAGGGATAGTTGCACTTTCAGTTGAGCTATTCTCCTCCATCTTGTAGGAAAAGTACTTGTCAGAGGTCTCATACCTCTCGACTCGGGCATGAGTCTGAAATACCAATTTCAACTCTTAGAATATCTTATATGTTCTGTGGTGTTCAAAACGTTTTTGACGTCCCGGTTCTAAGCCGTAAAGCATGGTGCACTAAACTATCAAGTAGAAATCATACCGAGCTTTGTCAAACGTTCATAACGTCTGTATCTGCTCCTGCAATAGGTCTGTCATCTAGCGGTGCATCAAGGACATAATACTTCTGTGCAGCAATGAGGATAACCCTCAGATCATGGAGCTAGTCTGCATCATTGCTACTAACATCTTTCATCTTATTTTTCTCTAGGAACATATCAAAAATAAGCGGGGAGCTAAATCGCAAGCTATTGATCTACAACATAGATATGCAAATACTATCAGGACTAAGTTCATGATAAATTAAAGTTCAATTAATCATATTACTTAAGAACTCCCACTTAGATAGACATCCCTCTAGTCATCAAAATGATCACGTGATCCAAATCAACTAAACCATGTCCGATCATCATGTGAGATGGAGTAGTTTTCAATGGTGAACATCACTATGTTGATCATATCTACTATATGATTCACGCTCGACCTTTCGGTCTCCAGTGTTCCGAGGCCATATCTGCATATGCTAGGCTCGTCAAGTTTAACCCGAGTATTTCTACGTGTGCAAAACTGGCTTGCACCCGTTGTATGTGAACGTAGAGCTTATCACACCCGATCATCACGTGGTGTCTCGGCACGACGAACTTTGGCAACGGTGCATACTCAGGGAGAACACTTGTACCTTGAAATTTAGTGAGAGATCATCTTATGATGCTACCGTCAATCAAGCAGAATAAGATGCATAAAGGGTAAACATCACATGCAATCAATATAATTGATATGATATGGCCATCATCATCTTGTGCCTTTGATCTCCATCTCCAAAGCACTGTCATGATCACCATCATCACCGGCATGACACCTTGATCTCCATCGTAGCATCGTTGTCATCTCGCCAACTATTGCTTCTACGACTATCGCTACCGTTTAGTGACATAGTAAAGCAATTACAGGGCGATTGCATTGCATACAATAAAGCGACAACCATATGGCTCCTGCCAGTTGCCGATAACTCCGTTACAAAACATGATCATCTCATACAATAAAATTTAGCATCATGTCTCGACCATATCACATCACAACATGCCCTGCAAAAACAAGTTAGACGTCCTCTACTTTGTTGTTGCAAGTTTTACGTGGCTGCTACGGGGTGAGCAAGAACCGTTCTATGACGCCCCGAGACCGGCGCTCCAGATGCCTTCCATGTTTTCCATGATTCGTCGTGTGAATTGTTTGGTTTGTTGCTTTCATTTTTGTATCATGTGCATTGCATCATGTCTTCTTGCACCTCTTCTTAAAACTCAACTAAACAAATTGCATGGATCTTCGGTCCATTTAAATTGAGGGAACTCACATGGTGGTTTCTCTTTAAAACATATACTCCCAATATTGTTAGGGAGCTATAATAAATATTCCATTCTTATGGAATCAACCAAAACACACTTGCATCTTTCTCTTGCCACCAATCCCTATCAAAGTGCATCACCCCCATCACAAGTTTCTTCTTTCAATTCTCACCCATTTATTGCATGTGGCATTCTCCTCTTTCATAAAATGTTCAACTTTTCCCTATAAATACTAGACCATGCCAAGACCACCTCCTCCATTTTCAGGTCTTTTGGAAGTGTTTTGGTTGGGCTAAGGATTTATTTGAGTTTGAGTTATTTTCAAACTTGCATAAAATTTCAGCCTCTAAAAAATTGCCAAGGCATTTTATTCAAATACTAGTTAAATCCAGGATCCCAGGGACATTTTTTTATATCTTCCATATTATTGCCAAGCCCCGGATTCTTTTCTCTTTGATCCTATCATTTTAAAAAAAACTAAGAGAGAGAGAGAGCCCAGCCAGGCCTCTGGCCACCTGGGCCTCCCAACCATCCTCGCGGCCCATCCTTCCTATCCCTAGGCCCATCTCCCACAGCCCACCTACTCTAACCCTAGGCGCAACCAAACCCTCTCCCTCGCGTCGCCAGAGACAGCGAGCGCTGCTGCCTCGCTTGACCCCCCTCCTTCTCTCGATCTCTCTCTCGTGCCCGATCCCATCTCCCTCTCGGTCCCTCCCTCGCTCGAGCCCTCCAGGCTCCTCCCATGGCGCCCGCATCCCTCTTCACCTCCCCGCCTCCCCGCCGCATGGCCCGGCGCCAGCGCCGCTGCTGCTTCGTCGCCCATGCCGCCATGGCCCTCCTTGCGCCTCTGCTTCCTCACCTGCGGCTCCGCCGCCCCATGTCCACCTCGCAGGCTTTGCCTCTGCCCCGCCGGCCTGCGACGCCGCCACCAACCTCCACCAGGAGCCTGCAACCCCTACGCCTCCTCCCACGCCCATTCCCGGCGCCGCGGGGCCGCTGCTACGTCATCTACTCGCAAGCCCGCCGGCCACCGGTGCCATTGCAGACCGCCGCCAAGCACCATCCCGCTCCTCTGCCTCCCTGCTTCGTCCGCTGTGACATCCGGCCGCCGTGCTGCCATGTTGCTGCGCCACTGGCCTCGACCTTCGCCTTCCCCGGCTCCTCTACCTCGCCGCCGAGCACCTGCAGCCGCCATGGATGATTTCCCCCGCGACCACACCCTCTGCTTCGACCCCGCAGCGTCGTTCGTCTCCTCTCTACTTCGTCGTGGGCTGCAACCTGCACCAAGGCCTAGCGAGCCCCTGCTCCTTCCCTTGCTGCCCGCAAGACCGAGGCATGAACGACCCTCTTCGTTGACCGCCAAGACCTAGATGTGGTGTTGCTTCGTTTGGTTCATCCCAAGCCTCAGTAGACCCGGGGTCACACTGCACTTACCGTCGTCGTTCTGTTACACCTTCGTGAAGTCCGAGATTACCAAGTATGTGGACACGCCAAGTTCCGCTCCGTACGTGTACGACTACACCCGGTGATGCGACAAGTACCCCAACAACGTGTGCGACTACACCCGGTGATGCGACAAGTACCCCGACAACGTGTACATCTACTCCGTCAAGACCGGACCGACAAGTACCCCAACGTCATGTGTACAACTACCATCGACATGTACGACTACTTCATGAACGTGTACCGACGACCCCGGAGACCTATGTTGTGCCAAGCACCTCCACGATGATCCCGAACATCTACGAAAATGTTGTACAACTACTACCATGGCCGAAGACCTGTTGAGGGAGTCCTGGATTAGGGGGTCTCCGGACAGCCGGACTATCTCCATTGGCCGGACTATTAGACTATGAATATACAAGATTGAAGACTTCGTCTCGTGTCTGGATGGGACTCTACTTGGCGCGGAAGGCAAGCTAGGCAATACATATATGGATATCTCCTCCTTTGTAACCGACCTTGTGTAACCCTAACCCTCTCCGGTGTCTATATAAACCGAAGGGTTTTTAGTCCGTAGGACAACAATCACAACATACAATCATACCATAGGCTAGCTTCTAGGGTTTAGCCTCTCTGATCTCGTGGTAGATCTACTCTTGTACTACCCATATCATCAATATTAATCAAGCAGGACGTAGGGTTTTACCTCCATCAAGAGGGCCCGAACCTGGGTAAAACATCGTGTCCCCTGCCTCCTGTTACCATCCGGCCTAGACGCACAGTTCGGGACCCCCTACCCGAGATCCGCCGGTTTTGACACCGACATTGGTGCTTTCATTGAGAGTTCCGCTGTGCCGTCGCCACCAGGAAGGATGTCTCATCCCGTCTTTAAAGACGACACTATTGCTGAGGGAGCTTTGGCTATCGGCCAAACTCTCCGGCTAGGTGGTTTTCTTATGACCGCCTGTTCGGCCGCTGCGCTGACGATGACTTCTCGGGTCATCGAAAGCAATCTTCACGTCAACTCGGAACTCGCCGAGCAGTTAGATCCCATGGAGCTCTCTTCCCTGAATGAGCTCTTGGATCACATCGCCGCCCTGGGAATCGCTACAGACTATGATCAAATTGGGCCTAAACCCGATCTGAGAGAGATCAACTCTCCCCAGGTCACCCATCACATTGCAGTGGTGGAGGAACAATGCGGCAACCCTTCATCTATCTTAAGGACTAGCTATGTCCGGATTCCCGATCCCTCCAAGCCGGATACCCGCGGAGGGGAGGACGTCGCTCAAGGCCTGAACCTAGAATCAGGCAGCGGGCTAGATTTATCAGAAAACATCCAAGAGTCCAAACTTTCGAGTTCGGAAACTCCTTGGCCCCTAAGTCTCAGATTGGGTAAGGATTCGGATTCAATTCCACCCACCCACCCAAACATACGCGATCTATCCCAAATTAGGCAAGAGCCCGAAGAAACAGTACACCATTACTGGGCCAGATTCCTCCTGGTCATGAACAGGATAAAGGACTGCCGCGAGGAAGACGCAATTTCATTCTTCTGCAATAATTGCACGGGCAAGGGAATCCTCAACGCCATAAGTCGCCGCGAAATTACATGCTTTGCCGACTTGGTGTCCATAGTACGAAAGTACTGTGTGATGGAAAGCGCCTGGAAAACCGAAATAAAATTTTGGGATAATCCGGCCCTGAATACAAACCCAGTCCGAAATAAAAGGGTGCATTATCACAATACACCTGGGTTAACTACCAAAAAGCAAAAGCCCTCTGCGGGGCAAGGAACCGTACTGGAGGGATGGCTCAACGGACCCTGCAAAATTCATAGTACAGCGGATGCAATACCAATGCACAGCCTTAGAGCATGTTGGATACTTCGGCAGGTGGCCAAAAGTGGTGAGGATCTACTCCTCCCAAAAACCACCGAGCACCATCCCATGGATAACAATACGGTGTTAACGGTCTTTGAGACCTTCGCGTCAAATAATAGACGCAAGTGAACACTCTGCAGCATGGCCGAAATCTGCCACATAGCAGAAATAAATCCTTGGAGTGACACGGCTATTACCTTCAATGCCAGTGACGAACCCAAATTCCGAACAGCCCGAGCACCAGCCGCACTGGTGCTCAGTCCAATCGTGGACGGCTTTCGACTCACCAAGGTACTCATGGACGGTGGTAGCGGATTAAACCTCATCTATGAGGAAACTCTTCAAAAGATGGAAATAGACTGGAGCCGCATTGAGCAAAGTAGCACAACCTCTAGAGGAATCATCCCCAGTCGGGAAGCACGCTGTGCTGGGAAAATCACACTAGATGTGGTATTCGGCACGCCGGATAATTACAGGTCCGAAGAAATTACATTCCAAGTGGCCCCGTTCAGCAGCGGATACCACGCTCTACTAGGGCGGGAGGCATTTACAATCTTCCAAGCCATACCCCATTACGGGTACATGAAGCTCAAAATGCCCGGGCCCAACGAAATCATCACTCTTGCTAGTGATCCGGACATAACACTCCGTGCCGAAAATAAGACAGCCGCACTGGCCCTCGAGGCACTATCCGAAGCCCTAGCAGCCAAGGAACTAACTGCGCTGCGCTCCACGGTGAACAGGGACGATGTGATACTCGATAAAAGATCCAAGTCCACCTCCTTTAAACCGGCGGACGAAATAGTCAAATTCCAAGTCCATCCAACGGACCCTACAAAAACAGCTTCCATCGGGGCACAATTAAACCCTGATGTCGATGCTGCACTGCGAGAGTTCCTAAGCGAGAGCTGGGACATTTTTGCCTGGCACCCTTCAGACATGCCAAGAATCCCACGCAGGCTGGTTGAGCACAGCCTAAATATCCTAAAAGGATTCAAGCCAGTCAAGCAGGCTCTTCGACATTTCTCCGAGCCTAAGAGACAAGCCATGGGAGAGGAACTAGCCAAGCTATTGGAGGCCAGATTCATCAGAGATATAAAACATCCAGACTGGCTAGCAAACCTGGTGATGGTACCAAAGAAGGACAAATCCTGGCGCTTGTGCGTCGATTTTAAGGACCTTAACAAGGCCTGCCCAAAGGATCCCTTCCCCCTCCCCCGCATCGATCAAATCATCGATGCTACCGCAGGACACGATTCATTGTGTTTCCTCGACGCATACTTCGGCTACCATCAAATTAAAATGGCGGAGCCAGACCAAGCCGCAACGGCATTCATCACACCATACGGCCCATTCTACTTCAACACAATGCCCTTCGGGCTCAAAAACGCCGGTGCAACATATCAGCGCATGATTCAGACATGTCTGGCAAACCAGATCGGCAAAACAGTGGAGGCATACGTGGATGACGTGGTCGTTAAAACCAAGCATGTCAAAACTCTAGTAGACGACTTGAGGCTCACATTCGACAACCTCCGAACATATGCCATCAAGCTCAATCCGGAAAAATGCGTTTTCGGCGTACCAGCCGGAAAGCTCCTGGGATTCATTGTCTCCAGTAGAGGTATTGAAGCTAATCTGGCCAAAATCCAAGCGTTGTCACAGTTGGCTACCCCAACAGACCTCAAGCAAATACAAAAATTGACTGGATGCGTGGCGGCTCTAAGCCGCTTTATCTCCCGCTTGGGAGAAAAGGCATTACTCCTTTATCGCCTCCTCCGACGCACCGAACACTTCGAGTGGACGGATGCCGCCTCGGCCAGACTCAACGAAATAAAAGCCATATTGGCAACAAACCTAGTCCTGGCCGCGCCAAACATTGGCGAACCAATGCTATTATACATTGCGGCAACTCATCAAGTAGTAAGCGCAGTGCTCGTCATCGAGCGAGAAGTGGACGGACACAAATTCCCCCTTCAAAAGCCGGTTTACTATGTGTCCACGGTCCTTACTCCATGCAAATCACGGTACCCGCATTATCAAAAGATAGCGTACGCGGTATTTATGGCATCCCGGAAGCTGCATCACTACTTTCAAGAGTGTTCGATAACGGTAGCCTCGGAAGTACCACTTAACGATATTATAAACAACCGCGACGCGACGGGCCGGATTGCCAAATGGGCCATTGAGCTCCTCCCGTTCGACATAACTTACAAGCCACGGTGAGCTATTAAGTCGCAAGTTTTGGCTGACTTCGTCGTTGAGTGGACGGAAGCCAAACTCCCTAAAGAGTACGACACATATTCAAACTGGATCATGTACTTCGACGGCTCCAAAATGTTGGCTGGTCTGGGGGCTGGCGTCGTTTTGATGTCCCCAACAGGAGATACCATTCAATACGTACTACAGATAATGTATACGGACTCCAACAACGCAGCCGAATATGAGGCCCTTCTACATGGTCTCCGGATGGCAGTATCCATGGGCATTCAATGCCTAAAAGTGCACGGGGATTCGAACCTCGCGATATCCCAAATAAATGGAGACTTCGATGCCAAGGATCCGAAAATGGCAGCTTATCGCAATGCCGTCCTAAAAATGTCATCTCGGTTCGAGGGGCTCGAATTTCACCATGTGGCTCGGGAAAACAATCAGGCGGCGGATATCCTCGCCCGCATCGGCGCAAAACGCGACGCGGTCCCTCCCAACATATTTCTGGAACGGCTCTTCAAGCCATCCGTAGCATGGGAAGGGGACACCGGTAACAATAGTCCGGACCCGGCCAAAATACCTGATACCGAACTCTCTGACACAATCGGAGGCTCCGCCACCGAAATAACACATTCAGCCCACAAAATAATGGCCATTATTGCCCCGTGGACAGAACCATTCCTGGCCTACCTAACTAGGCAGGAACTTCTGGAGGACCAAAATGAGGCACGCTACATAGTGCGGCGATCCAAGGCCTACAGGGTCCATGAGGGAGAATTGTACAAAAAAAAGCGCTACCGGAGTCCTTCAAAGGTGCATCTCCGAAGAGGAAGGGCGGAACCTTTTAGCAGAAATTCACGCCGGACTCGGCGCTCATCACGCCGCAGCCCGAGCTCTTGTAAGCAAGGCCTTCCATACAGGATTCTATTGGCCAACGGCCCAGGCAGATGCATAGGACTTGGTTCAACGGTGCGCCGGTTGCCAGCTCTTTGCAAATCAAAGCCACATGCCACCCACCGCCCTCCAAACGATCCCCATTACATGGCCCTTTGCGGTCTGGTGGCTTGACATGGTTGGACCCCTTAAAGGAGGAACCCACAAGAAAAAAATACTTATTGGTCATGGTGGATAAATTCACCAAATGGATAGAGGCTAAACCGGTTAAAACAGCCGAATCCGGACCGGTGATAGATTTCATATCCGGGGTTGTACACCGTTATGGCGTCCCCCACAGCATCATCACTGATAACAACACGAACTTCACGGCCATGAGGTAAAACTCTGGTGCAGCAAAATGGGCATCAAGCTTGATTATGCTTCAGTCTATCACCCACAAACCAACGGTCAAGTCGAACGAGCAAATGGTCTTATAATGAGCGGAATTAAACCCAGATTAGTGCGCTCCTTAACGGAGTCTGACACGCACTGGGTAGAGGAGCTCGACTCCGTACTCTGGGGGCTGCGGACCACGCCAAATCGTAGTACCAGATATACACCGTTTTTATGGTGTACGGCGCAGAGGCAGTCCTGCCCTGTGACATAATTCATGACTCACCTCGAGTGCGCATGTACGAAGAAAGAGAAGCCGAGCTCGATCGGTAGGACAGTCTGGACACCTTGGAGGAAGAGCGCGACATAGCCAAAGCCCGTTCCGCATTTTACTAGCAACAGGCTCGCAGATACCAAAGCAGAGAAGTACGGGCCAAAACTTATAACATTGGCAAACTAGTTCTACGGCTGCCGGATAAGAAAAAGAACAAGCTCGAGCCCAAATGGGAAGGTCCCTTCATTATCGACCAAGTTCTGACCGGTGGAGCGTACCGACTGCGGGATGCATCAACTAGTCGACTCGAGCCGAACCCATGGAACGCAGCCATGCTTCGAAGATTCTACGCTTAGCACCGGACTCTATGTTAGTCCCCTCCCTTTGTCCATTTTCTGCATATGCATCGTCTGTCTTGTTTCCCTTTCTTTCTTTTATTTCTTTAGGCCTTCAAGGGCCACCTTGTGCCTCACTCGTACATTACAGATGCGCTAGCCGCACTCTTCATACCTGGGGGCTTCTTTCACAGAAGCTTAAGTTATTTTCCTGGGCCTCACGCCCAACACATGTGTTATACTTCCGCATGTACCTTTTTTCACCATTATATGCATCGATATGACTTAAGTTTTGGCCAAGCTGGGTTGCCTGGCTCTTGTATTTATGCCCTACGTTCCCGTTAATTCGGCTAGGGCATAAGGGGAGCACCTCTGCGATTGTTACCGCCGGGTCAGCCGGACGTGTACCTCAGACTGGGTGAAGCCGAAAGCTAGCGTTCTTAAGGGAATATTCGGTCGGTGAATAAAAGATGACTTTTATTATTCATATCTGCCCCCAGATGATTTTTCTGCGCTTCTTATCGCAGTCCGGACATGCACTTTAGGGCATGCTTACCCAGGGAAAGGAACCCTTAACGAAACTATTCTTCCTGGAAGATGTTTCTTACTACCCATGTAATATAACATAACTAGTTGGGCACTTGTCTGATAAAGCACTAATGACCCCTACGCCTAGTCTCCATGCATGCCCCGGTTCTTACATAACCGAGAGGGTATTCGGATACACTCCGGACTGTCGGGTCCCGAGGTTGAAGCGAAAAGGTCCGCCACGACAAACGATCAACAATCCGGCTAGAAGGCATTATACATGTCACTTTAAAATTACATAGTCAATTTGACTGGTTGAATTCCTCTTCAATACCATCCAACAGGCTGTCTAGTCTACAGTCCTGTTGGGAATACTTTGCGGCCAATTCTACTTGGCCATACACTAAGCTCACAGGGATCTCCTTCCCATCGGGCCCCACAGGTCTGACTTCGGCCATGTGGTTCGGGTCAGCCTTCGTGTAACGTGTCTTCACCATCGCCCAGGCTTCCCTGGCGCCCTGACGGCAGGCCGATATCTTCCGTAATCAGAAGTGCCGCCGCGCTCCCTTTAGCTTTTCTGCAAGCTCTCCAAGGCCTTCGGGTATGGAGATGGATGGCCACAAGGCTTGGGCGACGCCTTGCATCACCTGCCGAACTCGTTCGTGCAGCTGTGAGAGCTCAGGAAGAAGGTCACCCGTTGAACCGGGCATTTCCTCGGCAGGACGACCTGTTAGCATACCTACAGACATAACTCTGTCAGCCAGCTTCCTCGTCGAACTCTTTTTCAAAGTTCGTTCAAGCACTTACTAAATATGCCGCATCGAAGTCGCCGATTTTCCTTAACAGAGTCCGATAGTTGGGCGCGAACATCTTGTAGTTCCACGCCCAGCTTGGTGTTGGCATCTTGGAGATCATTTTTCTCCTGCCTCACCCTCGTAAGCACGTTCTCACCGGCCTTTAGCTGGCGTATGAGCTGTTGCTTATCCGGATTTACTCCAGCGTCATCTGCAATTTTATCGTCAGATCTGCATATACGCCGCATTCTATATGATACTTATCATTCAAAAGATATGTTACCAGAGGGGGTCTCTTTGGGCTCCCCTGCTGCGGCCAGTGCGGCCTGAAGTTGGGCTTTGCACTCTTCCAGCTCCTGGGATAGTTGAGTATTCTTTTCTGTAAGAACCTACATAACAAATGATCCTTAAATCAGTTATCCTAACTGTTTCAAGTCTCAGGGGCTACTGATATATATAATCATCAAATTTTCTCACCCGTATGTCTTTTACATACTGCTCTGTGGCTCTGGCTAGACCATTTTGAGCGGCACGGAGGTGCGCGTCTCCCGAGTTGAAGGCATTCAATGCCTCTTGGGAGAAACAAGCGTCACGAAGAACAGTCCGGTGACGCCTGTGGTTCATGGCACTTTCCACCTCGGAATTGGTGGCGGACAGTTTGTCCGCATCCTCTGTCGGAGGAGCGCCCGGCGCACGCCTCATATTCGTTCCCGCCTCCAAATCCGGCCTTGGAGCCTGGCTGGTGGAGGCGCGATTGGTAGCCTCTCCGGGTATAGTCCAGCGACCGCTCTTTTTCCTGAAAGAAGGCATGGGCGTTAGTATGCCTCTGAATAATGGCTTACAATAAAGACGATGCGCCATACCGTTGCGCCGGTGTCTCAATCCGGACTGTGGGTCTTTTCAGCCCGCCTGGCCTCGCGGCCCCTTGTTGGCTAGTTGCCACAGGCTCGGCCTTCCGCCCCGAGGACCTCCCCTGCAAAACTCGGCTGTTATACGGCGATCAAAAACACGCAAGGACGGATCCCTTTTTGAACTACTGGGACTTCGGTCTTGGTCACCTGGGAGGCTGGAACTAGCCCAGGGTAATCAGCCATAATGGCCACCAAATCATTGTCATTACTCGCTTGGTAAAATACCCCATCGATCAGCTCCACAGATATGTCTGGATCCTCCTGGGAGGCCAGGTCAAGGGACCGTCCGGGGTCCTCGGGTTGTGGAGGAGGGCTGTTTATCTCCTTTACAGCCTGGCACAGCTCCTGCGATGAAATCACTAGAATGAATACTTAACTACGGGAATACGAAATGGATGGGCGATAAAAAGTCTCCACTTACCCAGCTCGGAGGATTGTACATAGAAAATCCACCATGCGGGTTGACATGAAGGAATTCCTCCTCTTCTCCCTTGTACAAAGTGGATAAGATCTTTGTTAGATCAGCAGCCGATCCCGGCCCTTTGCGGCCGTGGCGGGTGGCGTCATCCTCCCCGTTGAAATCCCACATGGGGTGGCCTCTATACTGAAGCGGCTGCACCTCCTGCATGATGCATGTGGCCATGACCTCGATCATGGTCAATCCGGATCGAGCTAAAAAACTTATCCGGCTCATCAGGTAAAGAATGTCCCTGTCATCTTCCTCCAGGGAGCTCCGTGGACGCCAGCTCCGGCGCTTCTTCAAAGGGGCATTGTCAAATTCAGGAAGGCCGATCCGAATAGGATCTGGGAGGGGGCGTCTTCTATATTAAACCATTCTGAAGGCTAGTCTTCGGACATCTTCTTTGGGGTCCCGGATAGGTATCCGGTCCCAGCAATACGCCACACTTCGGCTTCGCCCACTTGATATATTGACCCCTTCTGAGAACGGGGCACAAGGCAGAACAGCTTCTTCCACAGAGCGAAATGAGCTTCACAGCACAAAAACAACTCGCAAAGGGCTACGAATCACGCGATATGCAGCACGGAGGCAGGCGTAAGGTTGTGCAACTGGAGGCCGTAGAACTCCAGGAGCCCCCGGAGAAACGGATGAATTGGAAATCCGAGCCCTCTTACCAAATAAGGGACAAGGCAAACCCGCTCTCCCTTGGAGGGATTGGGAAGGCTCTCTCCGCTTGCTCTCCGCCATTATAGGTGGCAAGCCCGGCTCGAACCGGGACCAGGTACGCTGGGGGAAGAAATCCCTTAGACTGAAGCATCACTAATTTGCTGTGCGGGACGAAACATCTCTCCTAATCTCCAGGCTTGGAGCTAGGGGTGCGAGAGGAGGAGCTGCGTCGACCGGCCATGATGGAATGGATCTCTGTCCGGTGCGCTCTGATGAAGGCTCGCCAAGGGAGGATGGTGTGATTTGGATCTGAATCCTCGTCTTTTTAAATAGGCGGCTCGTTCACACAGCTAGGGGGGTAAATGTGAAAACACCCTGGCTCTTCACGTTCGCTCGACACGTGGAAAGCGGACATTATTGGGCGTAGAAGCCAAGGGGTACAAACATTCACAAGAAACCGGACATTATTTCGACAGGTACACAGAATTTGGATAGGAACCCGCCTTGCAATGCCGAAGACAATACTGCGCGCCGGACTCATCGTCATTGAAGCCTGGTTCGGGGGCTACTGAGTGAGTCCTGGATTAGGGGGTCTCCGAACAGTCGGACTATCTCCATTGACCAAACTGTTAGACTATGAAGATACAAGATTGAAGACTTCGTCTCGTGTCCGGATGGGACTCTACTTGGCGTGGAAGGCAAGCTAGGCAATACGTATATGGATATCTCCTCCTTTGTAACCGACCTTGTGTAACCCTAACCCTCTCCGGTGTCTATATAAACCGAAGTGGTTTTAGTCCGTAGGACAACAATCACAACATACAATCATACCATAGGCTAGCTTCTAGGGTTTAGCCTCTCTGATCTCGTGGTAGATCTACTCTTGTACTACCCATATCATCAATATTAATCAAGCAGGACGTAGGGTTTTACCTCCATCAAGAGGGCCCGAACCTGGGTAAAACATCGTGTCCCCTGCCTCCTGTTACCATCCGGCCTAGACGCACAGTTCGGGACCCCCTACCCAAGATCCGCCGGTTTTGACACCGACACCTGTGTACAACTACCGTTGCCGAAGGCCCTCAAGTGAATGTCTACCCACATCGTATATTTGACCAAGTTCGATGACGACCTCCGAAGAACTCGGATTCGCCAAGTTCTACTACCGTCGCCCCCGATAACCTTGGATTCGTCAAGTACCTCTCCGAAAACGAATGTGTACCACTACTTCTACTACCGTCGCGAGAACGACTACTTTCTATAGGAACTCGAACCGCTCCGAGAATGCACCCGTGGAAGGTATAACCGCTGGAACGACGCCCGTGGACAAATGCTTCTGTTGTATGAGATGCATCCTATGTTTGCACCACGATCGAATAGCTGCTTGCTCGGTCCTCCTCATTTGCTGCTAACCCGTGGGAACCCGGTTACCGGGATCACCCCACATCTTGCATGACACGCTCACGTCACTTTTCCTTTTGCACCGGTATCTCCATGAGCTACCGGAACCGATATGTTGTCATGGCACCATTTTCGGATTCATTGTCGTGGCACCCCTTTTGTTTCCGCCACGATGACTAATGCTTCATATAATGCTCTTATCAACATTTTCATAAATACTGCATAAAACTTGCACATGTCATTCTCATCATGATAATAACATTTAAATGTTTAAAATTGTTGTTGCACCAAATTGCTAAATGCATATGGGGATTTACCAGAATTGTCGTTTGTTATTTCCGGCCTCATTTAAACTTGCCTAAATGTTTAGTTTATGTATGCTTCACCTCTTGCCATGCTAACCAACATTTAATATTGTTGAGTACATAAACGGGAGAGAACTAAATAAGTCATGTGGTGTTTCGTCAATATGCAACGGAGTTGCATATTGAGCTCCACTTAATTTGTAGTATTGTTTGTTGCATTTTGCCATGCCATGCCTCATTAAACCGGACATGCATCATACTTGGTTGTACATCATGCCATGCTTATGTGATGGTTGTTTACTATGTTGCTTGCTTTTTCCGGGTTGCTTCTCTCGTTAGCTTCGGTTTCGTTCCGGAGTTGTGAGGATCCGTTCGACTACGTCCGTTTGTCTTCTTCATGGACTCGTTCTTATTCCTTGCGGGATCTCAGGCAAGATGACCATACCCTCGAAATCACTTCTATATTTGCTTGCTAGTTGTTCGCTCTATTGCTATGCCGCGCTACCTACCACTTGCTATATCATGCCTCCCATATTCCCATGTCAAGCCTCTAACCCACCTTTCCTAGCAAACCGTTGTTTGGCTATGTTACCGCTTTTCTTAGCCCCTCTTATAGCGTTGCTAGTTGCAGGTGAAGATGAAGTTTGTTCCATGTTGGAACATGGATATTGTTGAGATATCATTATTATATCTTATTTACTTTAATGCATCTATATACTTGGTAAAGGGTGGAAGGCTCGAACTTATGCATGGTGTTTTGTTCCACTCTTGCTGCCCTAGTTTCCGTCATACCGGTGTTATGTTCCTTGATTTTGTGTTCCTTACGTCGTTGGGGGAATGGGACCCCCTTGACAGTTCGCTTTGAATAAAACTCCTCCAGCAAGGCCCAACCTTGGTTTTAACATTTGCCACCTAAGCCTTTTTCCCTTGGGTTCTGTAGACTCAAGGGTCATCTTTATTTTAAACCCCTGGGCCGGTGCTCCTCTGAGTGTTGGCCCAACTTGTCAGCCGCGATGGCCACCAGGGGCAACTCTGGGTTGGCTTACCGGAAGTTTGGACAATCCAGTGTGCCCTGAGAACGAGATATGTGCAGCTCCGATCGGGATTTGTCGGCACATTCGGGAGGCTTTGCTGGTCTTGTTTTACCATTGTCTAAATGTCTTGTAACCAGGATTCCGAGTCTGATCGAGTCTTCCTGGGAGAAGGAATATCCTTCGTTGACCGTGAGAGCTTGTGATGGGCTAGGTTGGGACACCCCTGCAAGGTTTGAACTTTCGAAAGCCGTGCCCGCGGTTATGTGGCAGATGGGAATTTGTTAATATCCGATTGTAGAGAACTTGACACTTAACTTAATTAAAATGAATCAACCGCGTGTGTAGCCATGATGGTCTCTTTTCGGCCGAGTCCGGGAAGTGAACATGGTTCTTGTGTTATGCTTGAACGTAAGTAGTTTCGGGATCACTTCTTGATCACTTCTAGTTCTCGGTCGTGCGTTGTTTCTCTTCTAGCTCTCATTTGTGTATGTTAGCCACCATATTGCTAGTACTTGCTGCAGCTCCACCTCACTATCCTTTCCTACCCATAAGCTTAAATAGTCTTGATCTCGCGGGTGTGAGATTGTTGAGTCCTCGTGACTCACAGATACTTCCAAAACAGTTGCAGGTGCCGATGATACCAGTGCAGGTGACGCAACCCAGCTCAAGTGGGAGCTCGATGAAGATCTTGTTCGTTGTATTGTTTCGTTTCCTGTTGATTAGTAGTGGAGCCCAGTTGGGACGATCGGGGATCTAACATTTGGGGTTGTCTTCTTTTATTTTGGTTCCGTAGTCGGACATTGATTGTATTCTGGATGATGTATGTTTAACTTGTTATTTGTGTGAAGTGGCGATTGTAAGCCAACTCTTTATCCCTTTCTTATTCAGTACATGGGATTGTGTGAAGATTACCCCACTTGCAACTAAACCACTATGCGATTATGCCTCTAAGCCGTGCCTCGACACGTGGGAGATATAGCCGCATCGTGGGTGTTACACGTTCTTACCTATGCATCAAAAACCACAACGCGGTATAATAATTGCTTTTTGATCTTCAGAAAGAACCCTGGTCATTGAATCCGATTCAACTAAAGCTGGAGAAACAGACACCCACTAGCCACCTGTGTGCGAAGCACGTCGGTAGAACCAGTCTCGCGTAAGCGTACACGTAATGTCGGTCTGGGCCGCTTCATCAAACCATGCCATTGAATCAAGAATTAAATAGTGACAACAAGAAATATGTATGTACCCACGCCCACAACTCCTTTGTGTTCTACTCGTGCATATAACATCTACGCATAAACCTGGCTCGGATGCCACTGTTGTGGAACGTAGTAATTTCAAAAAAATTCCTACGCACACGCAAGATCATGGTGATGCATAGCAACGAGATGGGAGAGTATCGTCTACGTACCCTCGTAGACCGTAAGCGGAAGCGTTATGAGAACGCGGTTGATGTAGTCGTACGTCTTCATGATTCGACTGATCCAAGTACCGAACATACGACACCTCCGAGTTCAGCACACGTTCAGCTCGGTGACGTCCCACGAACTCCGATCCAGCAGAGCTTCGAGGGAGAGTTCCCTCAGCACGACGGCGTGATGATGATAATGATGATGATGCTACCGACATAGGGCTTCGCCTAAGCACTGCTACGATATGACCGAGGTGGATTATGGTGGAGGGGGCACCGCACACGTCTAAAAGATCAACTGATCAACGTGTGTGTTTCCATGGGGTGCCCCCTCCCCCGTATATAAAGGAGTGGAGGAGGGGAGGGCCGGCCCTCTACTATGGCGCGCCCTGGGGAGTCGCCTCTCCCCCTAGTCCAATTCACTTTTGGAGAGAAGAGGAGGAGGAAGGAGGGGGCGCCGCCCCTCCCCCTAGTCCAATTCGGACCAGGCCTTGGCGGGGCGCGCAGCCTCTCCTCTCTCTTTCCCCTAAAGCCCAATAAGGCCCATATACTCCCCGGCGAATTCCCGTAACTCTTCGGTACTCCGAAAAATACTCGAATCACTCGGAACCTTTCCGATGTACGAATATAGTCGTCCAATATATCGATATTTACATATCGACCATTTCGAGATTCCTCGTCATGTCCCCGATCTCATACGGGACTCCGAACTACCTTTGGTACATCAAAACACATAAACTCATAATACCGATCATCACAGAACTTTAAGCGTGCGGACCCTACGGGTTCAAGAACTATGTAGACATGACCGACATACGTCTCCGGTCAATAACCAATAGCAGAACCTGGATGCTCATATTGGTTCCTACATATTCTATGAAGATCTTTATCGGTCAAACCGCATAACAACATACGTTGTTCCCTTTGTCATCGGTACGTTACTTGCCCGAGATTCGATCGTCGGTATCTCAATACCTAGCTCAATCTCGTTACCGACAAGTCTCTTTACTCGTTCTGTAACGCATCATCCCACAACTAACTCATTAGTTGCATTGCTTGCAAGGCTTATAGTGATGTGCATTACCGAGAGGGCCCAGAGATACCTCTCCGACAATCGGAGTGACAAATCCTAATCTCGATCTATGCCAACTCAACAAGTACCATCGGAGACACCTGTAGAGCACATTTATAATCACCCAATTATGTTGTGACATTTGGTAGCACACAAAGTGTTCCTCCGGTAATCAGGAGTTGCATAATCTCATAGTCATAGGAACATGTATAAGTCATGAAGAAAGCAATAGCAGTAAAGTAAAACGATCAAGTGCTAAGCTAACGGAATGGGTCAAGTCAATCAAATTATTCTCTAATGATGTGACCCCGTTAATCAAATGACAACTCATGTCTATGGCTAGAAAACTTAACCATATTTAATTCAACGAGCTAGTCAAGTAGAGGCATACTAGTGACACTCTGTGTTTGTCTATTTATTCACACATGTACTAAGTTTCCGGTTAATACAATTCTAGCATGAATAATAAACATTTATCATGATATAAGGAAATAAATAATAAATTTATTATTGCCTCTAGGTCATATTTCCTTCAGTAACCCACTCTATGTGATCGGAGATCTCGTGAAGTAGAAGTGGGAGACAAGCTGTTGGTCAGCTGAGAGGAGAGTATCCCTATATTAATTATCCCACTCCATGAAGATGAAATACTCTCCTGATCTGCATGGAAGGTTGATACTTATCTTAATGTGTTCCAAGTGGCTTATTCGTGTAAGTAAAGATGTTGTCCTGCAGAGCATCCTCTGAGAAACACACCTATATGAATTTGACTGTTAACGTCGTAGTCTGTGAGAATTGGGTGTTCTTTAATAAATTCATGAAAGGCCTTGGAGTATAACTTATACGCTCCACCCGCTGGGAAGCCTTGCGGCAGCCCAGTATCGGTCAAGAATTTGTGTGAAACTAGTTTCGCAGAAAACTTGTAGTTCAAGGCATAATCCACTATTCAAGTTGTGATCTAGTGTAGCATAAAACTCTAAGTGTTAGTTCAATTTCACAGTCTCCACTAAGCACCGGTATATAAACAATGTTTTGAAACTAAATGATGAGATGTGCCAATGAGACTTTGTGGGGGATTAATTGTTGGAATTTTGCTAGTGGGCCTTTGGCCCAACGCCCAACTAAAATTCTGAAATTCTCTTGACCCATTCATGCACACATGTGAGTGAAGTGAGTGAGACTAGAGTTTAGTCCCACCACGGAAGTTGAGAGAGACTTGCACCTCTTTATAAGGTTAGCTCTTTTACCACTTGTATAAGCATAAGAAGAGGAGACCTACACGCGCTCCTCCTCCTCGCTCGCCTCGCCATGCCACGCCTCGTCACGACGCGGGTTGCGGGATTGAGCCGAGCCAAGGACAGAGCTATGCACGTTGTCTATATTTTTGCTGCTCGGGAAAAATTAATGGATCATTAATTAATAATTAACGGACGCGTTAATTACTGAACCATTTTCGATTCTTTTGGATCGTGAAGACTCGGACGTGGAGTTTACTCCCACGACCTATCCGGCTAGCACTATATAGTCAGGCAGACATCTACCCTAGCCGCCGCCGCTTCGTATGGTTTCGCATCATCATTCCAGATCATTGCGCCGCCAAACAAGTCTTCTCCATCCCTCCTTTCGGCATGCACTGGAATAAGGGACAGCAGGCCTCCGGAACCCCGTCTCTCGTGATCCTGTACGGGAGAGGGGTGATCAGGTTTTCGGGGAGCGCACCCGCGCGACTGCTGGCAGCGATGACTTCGCGAACGACGACTTCTTCCTGGACCTCGGCAACCTCATCCTCAACGACATGGGCGACAACGTCAACGCCGTCGGTGCTGTTCCCGCTACACCGTATGTGATTTTATCCTTCTTGTTCGAGATTGTGGTAAAATTCATGTTTCTAGTATGTTCCCTAGGTGTGATCTGTTCATCTACTATGCTAGTTCGCATAATTAGTTTAACCTCTGCGATTGTTGTCATGATTTATTTTCTGTTTATTCAAATTAAATCTCGTAGTAATTTGCTCATATTTCCAACGATTACTGTTTTTAATTTCTAGGTTCCAGATGCGTACGTGCTGTACGTCTCTTCTGCCAAGCAAGATATAACGAGGCCAAGAAAGGCGACGTCACACGTGATCCACATGCATGCTAGTAGTATATGCTCTACTGGCGGCAATACACTATGCACGCGCTTACGTACATATAATCTGACCGTGTCGCGAGATGGATCGATTAGACCCACAAAGGCTGAGCTTGGCGAGCATTATTCTACTTGGAAAAGGCCCAACTTGTCTTGGAAACAGGTGTAGGAGAGCAGCAGTACGCAGTACGTAAACCAGCGCACAATGTCCATCCAGGTCCAAACCGAGTGACGTCTTGCATTACGATGGTGCTGCCGACGCCAACTCCGCCTGGAAACGTTGGGCGCCCAGCGTCCAAAACTTCGGCTCTCGCCACAATTGGATTGTGTTAGGTACGTGACAGCAACACCCCCGAAAATCAGAGCGTGTGTGTGAACCTCACTGTGAGAGTCCTAGCAAGTACATGCTCGATTGGAGTTTTCACGCTGCCCACTTGCTAACTATTCCTTTCTAGAATCGCTCCCACCACTAGTTTGGAGTTGCTCATTTGGAGTTTTTCCCTAAAAATATTGGGACGTACGCACGCACCTACGTACGTAGTAACCTTTCTTTTTGAGGATATAAGTAACTTGGATTTATTGCCATTGATCCTCCCGCGACTAGCCACAGTGGTACTTCCTCCATTTTTATTTAGTTCGTATATTAGCTTTGGTCAAAGTCAATCTTTACAAACTTTGACCAAGTTTATATACAAAAATATTAAGATATACAATAATAAATCAACAATATTAGATTTATTATCAAATGTACTTTCACATCGTATAAATTTATTATGATAGATGTCTATATTGTTTTCTATAAACTTGGTCAAACTTTACGAAGTTTGACTTCAGTCAACTCTAATATGCAGAGTAAATAAAAACGGAGGGAGTAGTAACTTCAGCAGTAACATCGAGTCCAACTCAGCAAATTTGCTTATGTGGCAATGAGTTAATGAGGAGAGAGGTAATTGTAGTAACTTAGCTAGTTACTGTAACATCACATGTCCCAATGCAATATGAGTCTATAACATAATAAATGAATCTTTGCATGTTACCACACTTAAGTTACTACCCACTATGAAGGTAGTAATATAGTCTAGGGATATGTGTATGTTACTAGTGCATGTTACTCTCCATTATGACTAGTCTAAGGGCATCTACAAACCGGCGCTGCAAACCCTTCTCAAACACCCGGACGGCCCGCCCGGTCACTGATCGGTCACGATTTTTAGCTTAGACAGACGCATCAAATGGTCCTTAAACGTCCAAGCTGACTCGCACCCCTCATGTCAAGCCCAAATATGAGGCGGATATGGGAGCGCCCGGGCACGTCCGCCATGTCGGACTGACGGCGGGGTCTCACGCGGAAACGCCCAGAAGCTCGGCGGTCCGAAGCTCATCTTCTCCGTCGGACTAGTGCTGCCACGTGGCGCCACTTCAGCGGGCAGCATAGTGCCTAGCCCAGCTATGTATGTCGACCGGCAGCACTGAAACCCTATCATCCACATTTTCCTCCGCCCGTCCTCCGTCGCCGCCACTTCCACTCTCCCCGTCCGCCTAGTAGCCATGCCCCCACGCCGCAGGCCGCGGAGGAGGCGGAGATGCTCACCTACATGGATGAGGTCGAGCAGGAGGAGGATGAGCCAGAGCCCTTCTATTCGCCCGTCCAGCAGGCGCCCGGCACCGTCGCCGTGGACATCTCCGACGACGAAAATTAGTTAGGGTAGTACGTAGGATTTTTTTGCATGCTTTGTATGGATCTAGGGGCTGAAATATGAGAAACTCGGATACAAAGTGACTAATTTGAGGCGTGACCGGTCACTGTCTACGGATATGCCTGATCGCATCCACATGCGTTGGAAGGACCGAATTTGCAAAGTCCGACCGTAGATGCTCTAACATCCCCACCAGTCTATACGGTTCTAGAGTTACGGCAGGGGGACCCGTTATCATCATATCTCTTCCTCATTTGTGCTCAAGGCCTCACGTCACTACAGGGGATCGGGTGAGTATCCATGCACCATGGGGCAATCATTTATTACTCGTTGACAATAGCGTCATCTTTCTCGGTGCCAAAGCCCAAAGTGGAGAGAGACTCAATCACATTCCTTGGATTTAAGCCGATTGCTCCGGGCAGGCAGTGAACCGAGAAAAGATTTCAGGTTTCTTCAATGCAAACACAGGTCAAGCCCTTCGAGAGGTTCTCAAAACTATTCTCAGGCACAATTTAAAAAACCAAACCGGTAATCGAACCGGTAAGGTTGTCGGTTCAGGCTTTCACCGGTCGGACCGTCGGTTCACCGGTTCGATTCTTGATTTTTGAAGCAATAAAATACTATATATTTTATCAATAAATACACCAATCAATAGATAAGAAATTATTTAATCAGACTGTCAGGCGTCCTGGTCCTCCTGCTCGGGTGCTCATAGCCTGGACTCTGGAACGGAGGGAGGCAGCCGAAGGGAGGACTGGTTGAATTGACTGGAGCGGAGGAAGGGAGTGGCGGCGTGGGCTAGTGGCCTACTACTACCATGTGGAGCGGTGAGGGAGATGTGGCTCGCCGCACCACTGCGCCCGGCAAGGGTCGCGTCAGAGGAGGGCGACTACGCTCGACGGGGTTTGCCTGGGATCAAAATCAAGAGAAAGGCTCCCAAATTGGCCGGAAGCCTACCAAAACAAGGTTTTCTTCCTTTTTCGATTCTACCCCCAGCCTATTTGCACGAAAACAATTTGATTGAGGGGCTTTTTAGGAAACGACATCGAACTATCTGGTTTTCTATGAACCGATCGGTTTGCCGTTTTTTAGAAAATCTGGCCGGTTCGACCGGATTTTTCCGATTCGATTGTTCGAACGGTCCGCTGTGCTTAAAAACCCGTTGGGATCATCGGTTTTGTTTTTTTGGTCCGACGGCCGGTTTTGTCCGATTTTTTAAACTATGCTCTCGGGATATCGGTGGAGGCATTCTCTGAACACTACTTGGGCCTGCCTACTGCCATTGGAAGAATCACAAGTGGTACGTTCAGTCACATTGGTGAACAAAACGGAAGTAAGGTTCGGGGTTGGTCTGAGAAATTTTTACATTTAGTATGAGTTGTTTCCAACTGCAGGCCGCGAGGTTTTGTTGAAATTAGTTGCCCATGCAATTCCTACATATAGTATGAGTTGTTTCCAACTAAGAAAAAGGTTTGCAAAGATGTTTCAACATCAATGGCAAAGTATTGATGGGGTAGCTATCTGGATAAGTGGTCTCTGCATTGGCTTTCCTTGGAGAAACTCGCATCTCCAAAAGTGAAATGGGGATGGGTTTTAGGGATCTCCCTTCATTCATTCTTGCCATTCTAGGTAAGCATGGTTGGCGCCTGTTGACCCACCCCGACTCCCTTTGTGCAAGAGTTCTGAAGGGCAAGTACTATCCACATACAAAGTTTTTACACGCCACAGCTCCTGCATGAGTGTCGTCCACCTGGAAGGCGATTATCGTGGGCAAGAAGGCCCTGGACGTCGGCTTGATATGGTCGGCGACGGTTCGGGCATCTCTAAAACCTATGGGGCATCTAGGTACTGCACCTTTACCCAAAGTTTCAGACTTATCAATGAGTACACATGTAGTTGGAATATTGAGCTAGTTCATCAGAACTTTCTACACCCCGATGCAAAAGCCATATTGAACATACCTCTTAATCCATTTGGGGAAGAAGATAGCCTAACATGGGCAAAAGTGAGGCAACTATACTGTAAAGTCAGTGTACCGATCTCTCATGACTCGTAATAAGCTGAGCTCTCTAGAGGAAGGGACGATTACAGAAACTTCAATGACAAATAAATAGTTGTGGTCTGCATTTTGGAAACTGAATGTCATACCGAAGTTAGGGCGTTCCGGTGGCGGGTGCTCCGCGACATATTACCGGACTCCAAAACATTGAAGTATGGACATATTAAACCACTTCGCATATGTGACATCTGTCACGCTATGGGGGAGGACTTTATGCATGGTCTCATTTCATGTATATATGCTAAAAAATTTGGATTGCAGCAAGGGATAGATTTAATCTTTGCCTGCCAAGGTTGCACCCAGAAACATGGTCTCGTGATATTTTGCTAGACCCAATGTTCTCAGAGGACTCAAGATGCAAAATTATCACAACTATGCATGCCATATGGTCATCACAGAACCGATGGACACACAATGAAGATGGGTATGATCCAGTTCAGGCGATTAAAGGAGTGCATGAAACCCTTTTCATCCTTGACATTCCATCGCGCCAGAGGACGCATGGGACACTGTTTTAAGACCACCGGAGGCGGGATGGATCACCATCAACAGGGACGGGGTCTATCTTCGCTGATGCTCTGCCGGGTGGAGCAGGCTGCATGACCCAATCTCACCTATCGTTTCTTGGTGCATGGTGTAAGCCCTTGCCAGGAGTTTCCGACACATTCGTGGTTGAGCTACTGGCTATGAGAGAAGGGGTGATCTTCGCCCATTTGCGCGAGTATTCACATGTGATCATGGAGGTTGACTGCCTGGATCTTGTCAAACTATGGAACTCACATCAAAATTCATGTTTGATTGCGGCGCCTGTCTTACAAGAATTGGAGAATGTTATGCCTAGTTTTTTTTTGTTTTCAGTTCATCATGTTGGTAGGGACCTGAATTTCCCGGCCCACCAATGTGCTCAATGTGCTTGTACGTTTGAGGGTATGGATAGTTGGCTTGATCAAAGCCCAGATTTTGTCATTAGCAACCTACGGGCAGATTGTAACCGGATAATATTTCGTTGAATAAAGTCCCAATTCGATGGAATTTTTTTTTATCCGCACCAGTGATTTGTGCTCCCACCACTAGTGTGCCTCTCAACTCTAATGTACTAGTAACTTGATCAAGTCAGAGAGAGTCGGTGCGGGAAAAATACAAGTCAAGTAACACGAAGAATCTGCATTCAGGAGGCCAACACGAAGAATCTGAATTCAGGACACGAGACCGGATAGTGTTGTCCTCCAGAAAGGACCTTGGTGATGCTCAACAAAGCCAGAGCCAAGGAAAACAACATCCACCGGCCAAACGCCCGAAATTCCACATTCCGGTCCGGTGAGACCCTTTCAGCCCGCGCATCGTTGGCTGTTCCGCGGCGCTGCCCACACCCATGATTTGACTCCCAACTGCAACGCCGCCGTCCGCGTCGCAGCAGCTGTCGTCACGAATCCGGCGGCCCCGACAGCGGCTGACGCCCCTCCACGTCACTCCCCGCGACAACTCGTGTGCTGTGCAGTCCCCGCGGAAAGCTCCCCCGCGTCCTGCGGGTCCCGCATACTACCGCCGTGCTGTCGTCACCTTCCCACCTCACCTCCCTCCTCCCTGTATATATCGGGCCCCTTCGCCTCCCCAAGCCATCACACAGACGCCCAGCCATCGTGCTCACGAACCACACACCGGCGCAAGACAGGGAAAAGAGGGAAGGTCGGGAGCATCCACGTAGTGGTGCGCAATGTACCAAGCAATCCCCTACAGCAGCACCCGGCCCTGGGCCCGCCCGTCGCCGGCGGCGGAGCCGGCCGTGGCCGTCAAGGCGGAGACCGCGGAGGCGGCGGCGTCCCGGGAGGACGCGGCGGGGGTTGAGAGGGCGGTGTCGGAGAGCCCGGTCGTGGTGGTGGGGAGGCGGGCCTGCTGCCTCACCCACGTGGTGAAGCGGCTGCTGCAGGGGCTCGGGGTCAACCCCGCCGTGCACGAGGTCGCCGACGAGGCCGCGCTCGCCGGGGTCGTGCCGGACGGTGGGGAGGCAGCGGCGCTCCCGGCGGTCTTCGTCGGCGGGAAGCTCCTCGGAGGCCTCGATCGCCTCATGGCCGTCCACATCTCCGGCGAGCTCGTGCCCATCCTCAAGAAGGCCGGCGCCCTCTGGCTCTGATCGGACCCTTCCTTCCTTTCCTTAGTTTCCTTTCGTCAGAAGACGGTGCCGCGGTTTAATCCTGGCCGTCGGATCGAAGTTTACACCGCGGCCGATTTACTCTAGGATTTTGGGTTTCTTTAATGGTGTGCTAATTTTTTTCTCAAAAAATATATTTATATGAGAAAAAAAGAAACAGACAGCTAGCGTTACTGATTTTGGTAAGTAATTTATTTCGTCTGGTCATGGGCATGTGAATGAGTACGGAAGAAGAGCGTTTGTCGTTTCTATTTCCGAGTTAATGAGAATCAGATGCTTCTTACGGAAATCTTCACCTGCGGCCTGAAATTTCATTCTCCGTTTTTTCAGTTAACAAGTTAGGCGTCTAGCTTTCGTTGGTACACGGACGCTTGATTCAAGTCATGGTTGGTTGTTGACAAGATTTATAGGTGGATGTTACTGCATACAGGTGGCATGGCTAACCTATGTCAATAGGGTATTCATGTGTGTACAGTACAGCTACCGATTCCATTCCAGTCCAACTGTTTCAGTGTTTAGTTGCGGATTACTAATAAACCATCCATCAATCAACAATCTTCGTCGTTTGGTTGCCCGTTTCTAACAATCTTTTACTTGCAATGCATCCGACTATGCTAGTCTAGGAAGGAGTAGGAAGTTGCATCATCATCAACAACTAGTCTTGGATTAGTCATCATACCTCTAGTCTAGTTATAAAACTGCAGCCAGCAGAGGAGACGAGAAGCGGTAACTTGGAAAACTAACCGGGAGGGGGGGGGAGGGGAGGGGAGGGCCGGCGCTGCGCAGGTCGTCATGGTGTACCTCATGAAACTCCAGGGTCGTGTAGCATGTGGACAGGCAAGTGCGTAAGCAGTGATGGGATGGCGAGCCGGAAAAACGACCACAAAATGGCAGTCGCGCAAAGCAGACAAAATTAATTGCTCGTGCTGCCAAGGAAGGATGGAAGAGGAGGATTCAGACTTGTTCTCTCGTGAGTTTTTGCGCGGCTCGCGTGACTCGGAGGGGAGGAGAGGAGATAGATTCCGCACCCACCTGACCGCAGCCACTCCGTCAGCGACGGGTGGATCTGCACAAAAATCTCCTATCTTCTCTTCTCCCCGGGGGCAAAGGGAAAATCCGTTCTGATGTGCGTTATTCTGCTGCATGTACACGCTTCACTCTCTAATCACACGAACTGTCGCAGTCGCCTCTGTTCGGCTTCGCGCTGCTGCCGGCTCCCGCACGCGCTTCCTGCGATGACGGAGCCAACCGCGGCCCGGCCTACCTTTCTCTGCCATTTGAAAACCTTTGTGGAGAGCAAAGGGAGGAAGGAGGCGACAAAAGGGCGACCGATCGGGTTGGCTTTGTGGTCCGAGCGCAGCAAGGAAGGAGCAGGAGGAGACGCGTCCACGGGCAGCCACCAGACGCACGTACGTACGGATGCCCATCATGTGCGCCCCCAACGTCTTGCCGGCCGCGGCCGTGCCACTCTGCTCGCTTCAACAGCGGCGGTGCTACATAGTAAATGTCGAATTAGAGCATCTACCGTTGGACTTGGCAATCCAATCCCTTCAGATGTGTCCGTGGATACTGATCAGTCAAGCCTTAAATTTTCCTTCTCACAATCAAACACCTCAAATCCTCAAATAGCATACATCAAATACATAAAAACTCATGCAACTACGTAATGATGCATTACACGCATGGTCCGGCTACTACATCATAACATGCCATCGGACTACCAAAACTTGACATGAGTAGATGGAATCCCGCTCTACCCTATGAAACCGTCCAAGTTAGAAGAAAACCACGTTGTTTCCAGCCATCCAACAACGTGGCCTCTTCGTTGTTCATGTACATTACACAATTTAAAACAAAAGGAATTTGTTTGGAAGCAAAATAAACGAACCAAAGACTTTGAATTCAAGAAGATTATTGAAAACTGAACTTCATTTTTTCTCTCTCTTTTTTTATAGAACATTAGAAAAAGAAAGAATAACTACTACTTATTGGAATGTCACGGCCCTAGAATAATTGCTTGTACTTAGTTGCATCAGAAGCATACATACATCATTTTAAATTCAAGGAAATTGAGTTGAGGAAATTATTGAAGCCTCAGAAACCATTTTAAAATGATCAACATTAAAAAATCTCTTCAAACAAGTCCAAGGAAATATTCCCGTTAATCTCTGAAATATTGGCAAGAGCTAAAATTCAAACCAATTTTTTTGGAATCTCAGAAATGATTATTTTTGGACTTTGAATTAAATCAATAATTATTTGAATTTGATTTATATTTGCTATGTACAAAATATAAATCCAATAATCCTGAAAACTTGTGAGTGGTTTTGAATATATTGTATCAAGCCACATAAATATTTTCAGAAACTACTAAAATTATTTAGTCCGAAAACCAAATTAAAACAAACTATATAAAATAGAAAACAGTAACAAAATTAGAGAAAACACACACACACACACAGCTCACCTGGCGCAGCCCACCTGGCCAGCCAGCCCACCAGGGGCAAGGAGGTCTTCTTCCTCCTCGCGCTAGAAGGACTGGGTGCGTGCCCGACGCGCGCTCCACGCGACACCGTTTGTTAGCCTGTCTCCACGTCCACTCCGCGAATGACTTCACTGTTGCCGTCCAGATCGTTCTGAGCTCCTCGCCTTTTCCCCATCGCTATCCCCTTATGTAACGCCCTCGATGCGGCTATATCTCCTACGTGTCGAAGCACGACTTAGAGGCATAACCGCATTGAACGCAATGTCGCAAGTAAGGTAATCTTCACAACAACCCATGTAAATAAATAAAAGGGGAAAAGATACATAGTTGACTTACACTCGCCACGTCACACAAATACATGAATAGCATTACAATCATCCAATACACTCATGATCCGACTACGGTACCAAAATAAAGATCAGCCCCCAAATGCGACAAAGTCCCCGATCGCCCCAACTGGGCACCACTACTGATCATCTGGGAAAGACACGTAGTAACGGCGAGAGTCTTCATCAAACTCCCACTTGAGCTCAAGCGCATCTTCTGGAGCGGTATCATCGGTCCCTGCATCTGGTTTTGGAAGTAAACTGTGAGTCACGGGGAGTCGGCAATATCACACCCTCGCGATCAAGACTATTTAAGCTTATAGATAAGGCAAAGGTATGATGTGGAGCTGCGGCAAGCGACTAGCATATATGGTGGCTAACATATTCGCAAAAGAGAGCGAGAAGAGAAGGCAAAAGCACGGTCAAACAACTATGATCAAAAGTGATCCTAGAACAACCTACGTCAAGCATTACTCCAACACCGTGTTCACTTCCCGGAATCCGTCGAGAAGAGACCATCACGGTTACACACGCGGTTGATGCATTTTAATTAAGTTAAGTTTCAGGTTTTCTACAACCGGACATTAACAAATTCCCATCTGTCCATAACCGGGGGCACGGCTTTCGAAAGTTCAAATCCCTGCAGGGGAGTCCCAACTTAGCCCATCACAAGCTCTCACGGTCAACGAAGGATATTCCTTCTCCCAAGACAATCTGATCAGACTCGGCATCCCGGTTACAAGACATCCTCGACAATGGTAAAACAAGTCCAGCAACACCGCCCGAATGTGCCGACAAATCCCGATAGGAGCTGCACATATCTCGTTCTCAGGGCACACTCAGATGAGACATCCTACGAGTAAAACGAACCCTCAAGTTGCCCCGAGATGGCCCCGCAGTCTACTCGGTCGGACCAACACTTAGAGGAGCACTGGCCAAGGGGGGTTTAATAAAGATGACCCTCGGGCTCCGGAAACCCAAGGGAAAAAGAGGCTAGGTGGCAAATGGTAAAACCAAGGTTGGGCATTGCTGGAGGAGTTTTATTCAAGGCGAACTGTCAAGGGGTTCCCATTATAACCCAACCGTGTAAGGAACGCAAAATCCGGGAACATAACACCGATATGACGGAAACTAGGGTGGCAAGAGTGGAACAAAACACTAGGCAAAAGGCCGAGCCTTCCACCCTTTACCAAGTATATAGATGCATTAAAATAAACAAGATAATATGGTGATATCCCAACAATAAACAATGTTCCAACAGGGAACGATCTCCAATCTTCACCTTCAACTAGCAACACTATAAGAGGGGCTGAGCAAAGCGGTAACATAGCCAAACAACGGTTTGCTAGGACATGGTGGGTTAGAGGTTTGACATGGCAATATGGGAGGCATGATAAGCAAGTGGTAGGTATCGTAGCATAGGCATAGCAAAAGAGCGAGCATCTAGCAAGCAAAGATAGAAGTGATTTCGAGCGTATGGTCATCTTACCCGCAAAAGTTTTCAGAGTTGCCTTGATCCTTGTAAGTGAACTCAACGGGCTCCTCGTTCACGAACTCGTCTCCCGGCTCTACCCAAACAAGAATAACAAGCAAACGGAACACAATCAACCACGTGCAATGCTCAAACAACATGATGCAAACACGGTATGATATGCGAGATGCGGTATGTGATGCATATGCAAGATTTGACAAGGAATGATTGAACCTAGCCTCAACTTGGAAATCCAAGAGTGCCACTAGAAAGGTGAGGTGATTTCGGTTGAAATTGATATAAAGATCACCGGAATCGGATGCACGGTTTGGAAATGGCAAGCAAAACAAATATGGCACCGGTCTGCGATAATCAGCAAGTGATCAACTAAATGCATCAAGATAAATATGCTACAACACTCAAACATGACAACAAAATACATGGCAGAGATCCACTCATGATGCTTGACAAAAGATGAACACTGAGCTACGGCTAATTCATCAATTAACAGGTTCAAACAAGCATGGCGAAAGAGCAAATGATAACATGTTTCAGACTTTGTGAAATTAACACAAGTCTGGAATTTATCATCAGGAAGCACACTTTAGAGCATGAAAAATACATGCTATAGGAACTTATCATGGCAAAGCAAGGCATGGAATGAAGCTACTCAAATCACTTAACAAAAGTCCCTTAGTGACCTTGAACAAAAAGGGATTATAAAATACATTTGCAAGCATGTGAACATAGCAAAAACACAAACAGATTCAGACTTGGTGAAAAACTTGAGCATGCAAAACAGTCAATGAGTAGGCATGTTTACGAGCTCGATGCACTCACTACAGAGCATGGCATGACAAAATAAGCATACACCCGTCAAGAAGACATGGCATAGAAGCTATACATGGCAAGAACAACAACATAGCATGCACGGATCAATAGCAACATCCTCGGCAAAATCGCTAAACATGTCAACAATCTGCCAGGATCATTTTATAGCAAAAGTAAAGCTCGATTGACTCAAGATAGGGTCCTCCATAAATGCAAACAAAGACATGGTTGGATAGAGCACCACAATATTAACAAAACATCCTTACTGATCATCCTCAAAAGAGGCACGGATCACTAGGAAACAACATGAACATATGGCATAACAACAAAATCAGGACAAGGACTTGGTGAAATTCTAAGTCCCTGAAATCAACATCAACGATTACGCTACTTTGCAAGTTTGTGCTAGTCACCACAGATATCACAAAAATACATGGCATACACCCCTATAAAGATGGCATGGCATATAACAAAACACATGTAGAGCTCAGGATCATACCATGCACATATTAATCATGGCAAAAATGACAAAATGCCGTTTGCTGAAATAGATCTGACAAATTCATCACATTGCCCTCTTGCAACAGCATTTCGGGCATCAAGATGAACTCAAATGAAAATGATGCAATGAGATGAAATGATGTACTCGCCGAGGCAAACATTTTGATATGCTACACGCACAAATCGGAGCTACGGATGCAGAGTTATGGCATGTCAAAGATTGCAAATAATTAGGGTTTGGAGGGGAAAAAGTCAACCGCGGATCTCAGATCCAGATCTGCATGCTTCCCGAGGAGATCATCGGAGGACACTGTAGCTGCCGGAGAACTCGAGCTCGCTGGACTCGGGGGGGGGGGTCGCTGGAGAGGAAGAGGCCGGCCGGGAGGGGAACGGAGGGGTCGCCGGACGGCGAGGCGCGGCTCCCGCGGCGGCTCCTCCGCGGTGGCGGCGAGGCGCGGTGCCCGGTGAGGCGAGGCGGCCGACGAACCGCTCCGGTCAACGCGGCGGCCTGAAGAGGCGCCGGCGAAGGCGTGCGGCGGCGCGGCGGAGAGGGCGACACCGGGCGAAGGGATGAAGCGGGCGCGGGCGGCGTGGAGACAACGGGCCTCGGCGGCCTGAAGCGGGCTCCGGCGGGCCGCGCGGCGCGGGGGCGAGGAGCTGCCACGTGGCGCTCGGCGACTGGTGCGGCGAGATGTGTCTGGCGCGCTGAGGACGAAGGGGACTAGGGTTAGGGGTGTTTTGACCCAAAAATTTCGGGGGAAGGTCTTTATATAGAGGTAGGAGGAGTTAGGAAGCTCCAAATGGAGTGAGGTTTTCGGCCACGCGATCGTGATCGAACGCTCTAGACAATGGATGTGTTTTTGGTGGGTTTTGGGCCAAATTGGAAGGGTGTTGGGCTGCAACACACACGAGGCCTTTTCGGTCCCTCGGTTAACCGTTGGAGTATCAAACGAAGTCCAAATGGTACGAAACTTGACAGTCGGTCTACCGGTAGTAAACCAAGGCCGCATGGCAAGTCTCGGTCCAATCCGGAAATGTTTAACCCCCACACACGAAAAGAGGTAGAAAGGGGCACCGGGTGACATAGGAGCGCCGGAATGCAGAACGGACAACGGGGAAAATGCTCGAATGCATGAGACGAACACGTATGCAAATGCAATGCACATGATGACATGATATGAGATGCATGACAAAGACAACAACACACAGAGACAAAAACCCGACAACGACGCAATGAAATAACTTAGTGCCGGAAATGGCAAGAGTTGGGATACATATAAGGTAAATTACATCCGGGGTGTTACACCTCATGCCCGAGACGACCATGGACGAGCCGCCGTGCACTACCGCAGCCATCGGCCTTACCCCGTCCAATCACCATGTCCAGAGCATCTGCATCCTCGCTTTGGTAATCTTCCACCAATGGATTCGAGCCGAGGAGCCGTCAAGATGACGCCCGTGACCATCTTCTACGCCCACGGCCATCGGATGTCGATGATCGATTCAACGCCGTCAACGCCTCCCCAGCCTCGACGCTGGCGCCAACAGCTTCGCTATGAGCTCCTCGTTCTCTTTCCTCTAACCCCATTGCTCCACTCGTTCCCTAGCTAGCTCCCCCCCGTGCTGAGCTCCGGCCGCCGCCATGGTTGTTGAGCCTCGCGCTCCTGAGCTCCCCCGCTTGCAGCTGTGGCACCGTCGTGCTCCTGGAGACCCCAGGATGCACTAGAGCCTCTTAGATGGCCTTCCCGTGCCCTGTAGTGTTGCCCGCGTCAAGCCCGTGGCTCCGGCCGCTGCCCATGTGCTCGCCGACATCGTTTCCAGCCACCCCGCACCCAGCCACCTGTACCACTGGACACAGCGCACATCCAGCTGCCTGAAGGACCTCTCCGGATGACATTTGGTCGCTGGAGGAGCTTTTACGGCGTGCCTCCACCATTGGGTGTGGTCATTGGCATTTAACCGTTGGCTAACTATGTCATTAGTACTAATTAATCTCCCATGTGTCGTCGACAGCAAGCCCCCGTGCCTGCTAATTAGTTTAGTTAGGGTTAATTAAACTTTGTTAACTAACTGAGTCAATGATACACGGGCCCCACACATCAGTTGATTTGCTGACGTCACCTTTGGCCGACCCCATGATAACCCACAAGTATAGGGGATCGCAAAAATTTTCAAGGATAGAGTATTCAACCCAAATTTATTGATTAGACACAAGGGGAGCCAAAAAATATTTGTAAGTATTAGCAGCTGAGTTGTCAATTCAACCACACTTGGAGATTAAATATCTGCAGCAAAGTGATCAGTAGCACAATAGTATGGTTATTTGATGGTGATAACAGCGAGAGTAGCAGCAATAGTAACAACAACAGTAATTATTTTGTAGCAGTTGTAACAGTAGCAGCAACAGTAGTAACTTAACAAGAACAATATGTGAAAATCTCATAGACATTGGATCGGTGATAACATTCGATAATATTCATCATATAACAATCATAACCAAGGGCGACACAAAACTAGCTCCAATTCATCAATATAATGTAGGCATGTATTCCGTATATAGTCATACATGCTTATGGAAAAGAACTTGCATGACATCTTTTGTCCTACCTCCCGTGGCAGAGGGAGTCCATAAGGAAACAAAGGGATATTAAGGCCTCCTTTTAATAGAGAACCGAAACAAAGCATTAGCATATAGTGAATACATGAACTCCTCAAATTACGGTAATCAATGGAAAGAATCTCAATTGTTGTCACCTTGGGGTACGCGGATCATAACATGTAATAGGTGCATATAACTTGCATGGTAGAATCAAGAACACAAATATATTGGTGAAAACATAAACGGTTCAGATCTAAAATCATGGCACTCAGGCCCTAGTGACAAGCATTAAGCATAGCAAAGTCATAGCAACATCAATCTCAGAACATAGTAGATACTAGGGATCAAGACCTAACAAAACTAACTCGACTACGTGATGAATCTCATCCAACCCATCACCGTCCAGCAAGCCTACGAAGAAATTACTCACTCCCGGTGGTGAGCACCATGAAATTGGTGATGGAAGATGGTTGATGATGATGAAGGCGGAAGATCCCCCTCTCTGGAGCCCCGAACGGACTCCAAATCTGGCCTCCCGATTAATAACAGGAGGTGGCGGCGGCTTCGCATCGTAAAACGCAATGAAACTTCCTCTCCTATTTTTTCTCCAAAAATAGGAATTTATAGAGTTGGAGTTAGGGTCAGCCGAGCCTCATGGGCCCCACTACCCACCAGGGCGCGCAAGATGGGGGTGGCGCGCCCTAGTGCCTAGTGGGCAGAAGGCCCCCCTCCAGTGGGTGTTTGCTACAGTATTTTTATTTTATTCCAAAATGATTCTCCAAAAAGTTTCGTCAAATTTCGAGAACTTTTATTTCTGCACAAAAACAACACCATAGTAGTTCTGCTGAAAACAGCGTCAGTCTGGGTTAGTTTCATTCAAATCATGCGAATTAGAGTCCAAACAAGAGCAAAAGTGTGAGGAAAAGTAGATACGATAGAGATGTATCAACTCCCCAAGCTTCACCCATTGCTTGTCCTCAAGCAATTCAGTTGATAAACTAAAAGTGATAAAGAAAAACTTTTATGAACTATTTTGTTCTTGTGTCCATATATATGCTTAAATAATACTCAGGTTTTCAGCAAAGATCATGACTAACCATGCAGACGATAACTATTAGAAATTATATTCACTCATATCAATGACATAATCAACTAGCGAGCAATGATAAGGTATTTCAAATGCCAACACTTTGTCAAAACAATCATGGTATAATATGACAATAGTGGTATCTCGCTAGCCCTATCTGAGACCGCAAAACATAAATGCAGAGCACCTCCAGAGTTCAAGTAGTAACTGAACATTGTAATTCATGGTAGAAGAGATCCAGTCATGATGCACACAACATTAACTATACACAATGCATGAGGATGACAATAGTGCTCTCAGGATTGGTGCTTATTTTAGAAGGTGATGACTCAACAATAAAAGTAAAATGACATAAAAGTAAATAGATAGGCCATTCGCAGAGGGAAGCAGGGATTTGCAGAGGTGACAGAGCTCAAAGCTTAAATCAGAGATAAATATAATTTTGGGAGGTATACCAATATCTTCCATGCTAAACAAACTAGCTGCAGTTCCCAAGCAGTAAAAGTAAATTTTACTCCGCCTCCACCAACAAACACAAGCCATGGCTAGCCGAATCCTTGGGTGCCCTCCATACCAACAACAGTCCGGGGGTGTTTTTTTTAATTATTTGCAATTTTGATCATGGGACTGGGCATCCAGATTACCGGCCCCTCTCGTGCAAGGACGAGTGAATAAACTGTTGGGGAACGTAGTAATTTCAAAAAATTTCCTACGCACACGCAAGATCATGGTGATGCATAGCAACGAGAGGGGGAGAGTGTGATCTACGTACCCTTGTAGATCGACAACGGAAGCGTTAACTTGGTTGATGTAGTCGTACGTCTCCACGGCCCGACCGATCAAGCACCGAAACTACGGCACCTCCGAGTTCTAGCACACGTTCAGCTCGATGACGATCCCCGGACTCCGATCCAGCAAAGTGTCGGGGAAGAGTTCCGTAAGCACACCGGCGTGGTGACGATCTTGATGTACTACCGTCGCAGGGCTTCGCCTAAGCACCGCTACAATATTATCGAGGACTATGGTGGAAGGGGGCACCGCACACGGCTAAGAATATGATCACGTGGATCAACTTGTGTGTCAAGGGGTGCCCCCTGCCCCCGTATATAAAGGATCAAGGGGAGGAGGCCGGCCGGCCCTCTATGGCGCGCCAAGGAGGAGTCCTCCTCCTAGTAGGAGTAGGACCCCTACTAGGAGGGGGAAAGAAGTGGGGGGGGGGGAGGGAAAGGGGGGCGCCGCCCCCCCTCTCCTAGTCCAATTCGGACCAGGGGGAGGAGGCGCGCGGCCCACCTTTGTCTGCCCCTCTCTCTCTCCACTAAGGCCCATATGACCCATTACTTCTCCCGGGGGGGGGGGGTCCGGTAACCCTCCGGCTCTCCGGTTTTCTCCGAAATCACCCGGAACACTTCCGGTGTCCGAATATAGCCGTCCAATATATCAATCTTTATGTCTCGACCATTTCGAGACTCCTCGTCATGTCCGTGATCACATCCGGGACTCCGAACTAACTTCGGTACATCAAAACTCATAAACTCATAATATAACTGTCATCGAAACCTTAAGCGTGCGGACCCTACGGGTTCGAGAACAATGTAGACACGACCGAGACACGTCTCCGGTCAATAACCAATAGCGGAACCTGGATGCTCATATTGGCTCCTACATATTCTACGAAGATCTTTATCGATCAGACCGCATAACAACATACGTTGTTCCCTTTGTCATCGGTATGTTACTTGCCCGAGATTCGATCGTCGGTATCTCAATACCTAGTTCAATCTCGTTACCGGCAAGTCTCTTTACTCGTTCCGTAATACATCATCTCGCAACTAACTCATTAGTTGCAATGCTTGCAAGGCTTATGTGATGTGCATTACCGAGAGGGCCCAGAGATACCTCTCCGACAATCAGAGTGACAAATCCTAATCTCGAAATACGCCAACCCAACATGTACCTTTGGAGACACCTGTAGAGCACCTTTATAATCACCCATTTACATTGTGACGTTTGGTAGCACACAAAGTGTTCCTCCGGCAAACCCCCTCAACGTATTAGAGTATCAGTATCCTTGTACATATTCAGTACTTCTTTCGTTATCGTTGTATGATTTGCTAGCCCACGATTCGATTACCTTACCCAGCTAATGGAATGGGTCATGTCAATCAGATCATTCACCTAATGATGTGATCCCGTTAATCAAATAACAACTCCTTGTTCATGGTTAGGAAACATAACCATCTTTGATTAACGAGCTAGTCAAGTAGAGGCATACTAGTGACATTCTGTTTGTCTATGTATTCACACATGTATTATGTTTCCGGTTAATACAATTCTAGCATGAATAATAAACATTTATCATGATATAAGGAAATAAATAATAACTTTATTATTGCCTCTAGGGCATATTTCCTTCAGTCTCCCACTTGCACTAGAGTCAATAATCTAGATTACACAGTAATGATTCTAACACCCATGGAGCCTTGGTGCTGATCATGTTTTGCTCATGGAAGAGGCTTAGTCAACGGGTCTGCAATATTCAGATCCGTATGTATCTTGCAAATGTCTATGTCTCCCACCTGGACTAGATCCCGGATGGAATTGAAGCGTCTCTTGATGTGCTTGGTTCTCTTGTGAAATCTGGATTCCTTTGCCAAGGCAATTGCACCGGTATTGTCACAAAAGATTTTCATTGGACCCGATGCACTAGGTATGACACCTAGATCGGATATGAACTCCTTCATCCAGACTCCTTCATTTGCTGCTCCGAAGCAGCTATGTACTCCGCTTCACATGTAGATCCTGCTACAACGCTTTGTTTAGAACTGCACCAACTGACAGCTCCACCGTTTAATGTAAACACGTATCCTGTTTGCGATTTAGAATCGTCCGGATCAGTGTCAAAGCTTGCATCAACATAACCTTTTACGATGAGCTCTTTGTCATCTCCATATATGAGAAACATATCCTTAGTCCTTTTCAGGTATTTCAGGATGTTCTTGACCGCTGTCTAGTGATCCACTCCTGGATCACTTTGGTACCTCCCTGCTAGACTTATAGCAAGGCACACATCAGGTCTGGTACACAGCATTGCATACATGATAGAGCCTATGGCTGAAGCATAGGGAACATCTTTCATTTTCTCTCTATCTTCTGCAGTGGTCAGGCATTGAGTCTTACTCAACTTCACACCTTGTAACACAGGCAAGAACCCTTTCTTTGCTTGATCCATTTTGAATTTCTTCAAAACTTTGTCAAGGTATGTGCTCTGTGAAAGTCCAATTAAGCATCTTGATCTATCTCTATAGATCTTAATGCCTAATATGTAAGCAGCTTCACCGAGGTCTTTCATTGAAAAACTCTTATTCAAGTATCCCTTTATGCTATCCAGAAATTCTATATCATTTCCAATTAGTAATATGTCATCGACATATAATATCAGAAATGCTACAGAGCTCCCACTCACTTTCTTGTAAATACAGACTTCTCCAAAAGTCTGTATAAAACCAAATGCTTTGATCACACTATCAAAACATTTATTCCAACTCCGAGAGGCTTGCACCAGTCCATAAATGGATTGCTGGAGCTTGCACACTTTGTTAGCTCCCTTTGGATCGACAAAACCTTCTGGTTGCATCATATACAACTCTTCTTCCAGAAATCCATTCAGGAATGCAGTTTTGACATCCATCCGCCAAATTTCATAATCATAAAATGCCGCAATTGCTAACATGATTCGGACAGACTTAAGCATCGCTACGGGTGAGAAGGTCTCATCGTAGTCAATCCCTTGAACTTGCCGAAAACCTTTTGCGACAAGTCGAGCTTTGTAGACAGTAATATTACCGTCAGCGTCAGTCTTCTTCTTGAAGATCCATTTATTCTCAATTGCTTGCCGATCATCGGGCAAGTCAACCAAAGTCCATACTTTGTTCTCATACATGGATCCCATCTCAGATTTCATGGCTTCAAGCCATTTTGCAGAATCTGGCTCACCATCGCTTCTTCATAGTTCGTAGGCTCATCATGATCTAGTAGCATGACTTCCTGAACGGGATTACCGTACCACTCTGGCGCGGATCTCACTCTGGTTGATCTACGAGGTTCAGTAGTATCTTGTTCTGAAGTTTCATGACCATTATCATTAGCTTCCTCACTAACTGGTGTAGGTGTCACTGAAATAGTTTTATGTGATGCACTACTTTCCAATAAGGGAGCAGGTACAGTTACCTCGTCAAGTTCTACTTTCCTCCCACTCACTTCTTTCGAGAGAAACTCCTTCTCCAGAAAGTTTCCGAATTTAGCAACAAAAGTCTTGCCTTCGGATCTGTGATAGAAGGTGTATCCAATAGTTTCCTTTGGATATCCTATGAAGACACATTTCTCCGATTTGGGTTCGAGCTTATCACGTTGAAGCTTCTTCACATAAGCATCGCAGCCCCAAACTTTCAGAAACGACAACTTTGGTTTCTTGCCAAACCATAGTTCATAAGGCATTGTCTCAACGGATTTTGATGGTGCCCTATTTAACGTGAATGCGGCTGTCTCTAGAGCGTATCCTCAAAACGATAGCGGTAAATCAGTAAGAGACATCATAGATCGCACCATATCTAGTAAAGTACGATTACGACGTTCGGACACACCATTACGCTGTGGTGTTCCGGGTGGCGTGAGTTGCGAAACTATTCCACAAATTTTCAAATGTACACCAAACTCGTAACTCAAATATTCTCCTCCACGATCAGATCGTAGGAATTTTATTTTCTTGTTACGATGATTTTCTACTTCACTCTGAAATTCTTTGAACTTTTCAAATGTTTCAGACTTGTGTTTCATTAAGTAGATATACCCATATCTGCTTAAGTCATCTGTGAAGGTGAGAAAATAACGATATCCGCCACGAGCCTCAATATTCATCGGACCACATACATCTGTATGTATGATTTCCAACAAATCTGTTGCTCTCTCCATAGTACCGGAGAACGGTGTTTTAGTCATCTTGCCCATGAGGCACGGTTCGCAAGTACCAAGTGATTCATAATCAAGTGGTTCCAAAAGTCCATCAGTATGGAGTTTCTTCATGCGCTTTACACCGATATGACCTAAACGGCAGTGCCACAAATAAGTTGCACTATCATTATCAACTCTGCATCTTTTGGCTTCAACACTATGAATATGTGTGTCACTACTATCGAGATTCAACAAAAATAGACCACTCTTTAAGGGTGCATGACCATAAAAGATATTACTCATATAAATAGAACAACCATTATTCTCAGATTTAAATGAATAACCGCCTCGCATCAAACAAGATCCATATATAATGTTCATGCTTAACGCTGGCACCAAATAACAATTATTTAGGTCTAATATTAATCCCGAAGGTAGATGTAGAGGTAGCGTGCCGACTGCGATCACATCGACTTTGGAACCGTTTCCCACGCGCATCGTCACCTCGTCCTTAGCCAATCTTCGCTTAATCCGTAGTCCCTGTTTCGAGTTGCAAATATTAGCAACAGAACCAGTATCAAATACCCAGGTGCTACTGCGAGCATTAGTAAGGTACACATCAATAACATGTATATCACATATACCTTTGTTCACCTTGCCATCCTTCTTATCCGCCAAATACTTGGGGCAGTTCCGCTTCCAGTGACCAGTCTGCTTGCAGTAGAAGCACTCAGTTTCAGGCTTAGGTCTAGGTTTGGGTTTCTTCTCTTGAGTAGCAACTTGCTTGCCGTTCTTTTTGAAGTTCCCCTTCTTCTTCCCTTTGCCCTTTTTCTTGAAACTAGTGGTCTTGTTGACCATCAACACTTGATGCTCCTTCTTGATTTCTACCTCCGCAGCTTTCAGCATTGCGAAGAGCTCGGGAATAGTCTTATTCATCCCTTGCATATTATAGTTCATCACGAAGCTCTTGTAGCTTGGTGGCAGTGATTGGAGAATTCTGTCAATGACGCAATCATCTGGAAGATTAACTCCCAATTGAATCAAGTGATTATTATACCCAGACATTTTGAGTATATGCTCACTGACAGAACTGTTCTCTTCCATCTTGCAGCTATAGAACTTATTGGAGACTTCATATCTCTCAATCTGGGAATTTGCTTGAAATATTAACTTCAACTCCTGGAACATCTCATATGCTCCATGACGTTCAAAACGCCGTTGAAGTCCCGATTCTAAGCTGTAAAGCATGGCACACTGAACTATCGAGTAGTCATCAGCTTTGCTCTGCCAGACGTTCATAACATCTGGTGTTGCTCCAGCAGCAGGCCTGGCACCCAGCGGTGCTTCCAGGACGTAATTCTTCTGTGCAGCAATGAGGATAATCCTCAAGTTACGGACCCAGTCCGTGTAATTGCTACCATCATCTTTCAACTTTGCTTTCTCAAGGAACGCATTAAAATTCAACGGAACAACAACACGAGCCATCTATCTACAATCAAGCATAAACAAGCTAGATACTATCAGGTACTAAGTTTCATGATAAATTTAGGTTCAATTAATTTACTTAAAGAACTCCCACTTATATAGACATCCCTCTAATCCTCTAAGTGATTACGTGATCCAAATCAACTAAACCATGTCCGATCATCACGTGAGATGGAGTAGTTTCATTGATGAACATCACTATGTTGATCATATCTACCATATGATTCACGCTCGGCCTTTCGGTCTCCGTGTTCTGAGGCCATATCTGTATATGCTTGGCTCGTCAAGTATAACCTGAGTATTCTGCGTGTGCAACTGTTTTGCACCCGTTGTATTTGAACGTAGAGCCTATCACACCCGATCATCACGTGGTGTCTCAGCACGAAGAACTTTCGCAACGGTTCATACTCAGGGAGAACACTTCTTGATAATTAGTGAGAGATCATCTTATAATGCTACCGTCAATCAAAGCAAGATAAGATGCATAAAAGATAAACATCACATGCAATCAATATAAGTGATATGATATGGCCATCATCATCTTGTGCTTGTGATCTCCATCTTCGAAGCACCGTCGTGATCACCATCGTCACCGGCGCGACGCCTTGATCTCCATCATAGCATCGTTGTCGTCTCGCCAATCTTATGCTTCCACGACTATCGCTACCGCTTAGTGATAAAGTAAAGCATTACAGCGCGATTGCATTGCATACAATAAAGCGACAACCATATGGCTCCTGCCAGTTGCCGATAACTCGGTTACAAAACATGATCATCTCATACAATAAAATTTAGCATCATGTCTTGACCATATCACATCACAACATGCCCTGCAAAAACAAGTTAGACGTCCTCTACTTTGTTGTTGCAAGTTTTACGTGGCTGCTACGGGCTTAAGCAAGAACCAATATTACCTACGCATCAAAACCACAACGATAGTTTGTCAAGTTGGTGCTGTTTTAACCTTCGCAAGGACCGGGCGTAGCCACACTCGGTTCAACTAAAGTTGGAGAAACTGTCACCCGCAAGCCACCTATGTGCAAAGCACGTCGGGAAAACCGGTCTCGCGTAAGCGTACCCATAATGTTGGTCCGGGCCGCTTCGTCCAACAATGCCTCCGAACCAAAGTATGACATGCTGGTAAGCAGTATGACTTATATCGCCCACAACTCACTTGTGTTCTACTCGTGCAAATAACATCAACATATAAAACCTAGGCTCGGATGCCACTGTTGGGGAACGTAGTAATTTCAAAAAAATTCCTACGCACACGCAAGATCATGGTGATGCATAGCAACGAGAGGGGGAGAGTATGATCTACGTACCCTTGTAGATCGACAACGGAAGCGTTAACTTGGTTGATGTAGTCGTACGTCTCCACGGCCCGACCGATCAAGCACCGAAACTACGACACCTCCGAGTTCTAGCACACGTTCAGCTCGATGAAGATACCCGGACTCCGATCCAGCAAAGTGTCGGGGAAGAGTTCCGTCAGCACGACGGCGTGGTGACGATCTTGATGTACTACCGTCGCAGGGCTTCGCCTAAGCACCGCTACAATATTATCGAGGACTATGGTGGAAGGGGGCACCGCACACGGCTAAGAATATGATCACGTGGATCAACTTGTGTGTCAAGGGGTTCCCCCTGCCCCCGTATATAAAGGATCAAGGGGAGGAGGCCGGCCGGCCCTCTATGGCGCGCCAAGGAGGAGTCCTCCTCCTAGTAGGAGTAGGACTCCTACTAGGAGGGGGAAAGAAGTGGGGGGGGGAGAGGGAAAGGGGGGCGCCGCCCCCCCTCTCCTAGTCCAATTCCGACCAGGGGGGAGGAGGCGCGCGGCCCACCTTTGGCTGCCCCTCTCTCTCTCCACTAAGGCCCATATGGCCCATTACTTCTCCCGGGGGGGTTCCGGTAACCCTCCGGCTCTCCCGTTTTCTCCGAAATCACCCAGAACACTTCCGGTGTCCGAATATAGCCGCCAAATATATCAATCTTTATGTCTCGACCATTTCGAGACTCCTCGTCATGTCCGTGATCACATCCGGGACTTCGAACTAACTTCGGTACATCAAAACTCATAAACTCATAATATAACTGTCATCGAAACCTTAAGCGTGCGGACCCTACGGGTTCAAGAACAATGTAGACACGACCGAGACACGTCTCCGGTCAATAACCAATAGCAGAACCTGGATGCTCATATTGGCTCCTACATATTCTACGAAGATCTTTATCGGTCAGACCGCATAACAACATACGTTGTTCCCTTTGTCATCGGTATGTTACTTGCTCGAGATTCGATCGTCGGTATCTCAATACCTAGTTCAATCTCGTTACCGGCAAGTCTCTTTACTCATTCCGTAATACATCATCTCGCAACTAACTCATTAGTTGCAATGCTTGCAAGGCTTATGTGATGTGCATTACCGAGAGGGCCCAGAGATACCTCTCCGACAATCGGAGTGACAAATCCTAATCTCGAAATACGCCAACCCAATATGTACCTTTGGAGAAACCTGTAGAGCACCTTTATAATCACCCATTTACGTTGTGACGTTTGGTAGCACACAAATTGTTCCTCCGGCAAATGGGAGTTGCATAATCTCATAGTCATAGGAACATGTATAAGTCATGAAGAAAGCAATAGCAACATACTAAACGATCGGGTGCTAAGCTAATGGAATGGGTCATGTCAATCAGATCATTCACCTAATGATGTGATCCCGTTAATCAAATAACAACTCCTTGTTCATGGTTAGGAAACATAACCATCTTTGATTAACGAGCTAGTCAAGTAGAGGCATACTAGTGACATTCTGTTTGTCTATGTATTCACACATGTATTATGTTTCCGGTTAATACAATTCTAGCATGAATAATAAATATTTATCATGATATAAGGAAATAAATAATAACTTTATTATTGCCTCTAGGGCATATTTCCTTCATAAACACTCATCATGGGAATAATCTGCTGAGCATTTAAGATACTGACCACCCCCTGTCGCTCCATGAGCGGTACGAACACACAAAACAGATGTTCATTTAAATTTTTAGAGGTGGCACATGCAAATTTACTTAGAACAGCAGGGTAATACCACATATAGGTAGATATAGTGGACTCATATGGAATAACTTTGGTTTAAGGTTTTGGATGCACAAGCAGTATTCCCGCTTATTACAGGTGAAGGCTAGCAATTAGGTTGAGAAGTGACCAGCTAGAGAGCGAAAACAGTCATGAACATGCATTGTGAATAATTAACATTGAATACTAGCATGATTAGGATATAAACACCATGAACATAAATATCGTGGAGGCTATGTTGGTTTTGAATCAACTACATGTGTGAACATGTGCCAAGTCAAGCCACTTGAAACATTCAGAGGAGGATACCATATCATCATACTACATCACAACTATTTTAATGCATGTTGGCATCCAAAATAAATCATTATCCACTCCTAGCTACTTAAGCATGGCATGGGCAACTATAATCTCTAATTGTCATCATAAACATGTTTAATCATAATATGTTGAATCATGGATACTGAGTTAAACATATTTACAAAAACAAAAACAAGTTGAGTTCATACCCGCCTTTCCTTGCCTCAGTCACTTCATCATATATCGTCATTATTGCCTTTCACTTGCACGACCGAATGATGTGAAAATAATAATAGTGTAAGAGTGCCATGGATAAGCTTGAATCTGCAAACATTTTATTTAAAGGAGAAGACAAATAATTTGGGCACTTTGTTTGATCAACGGTAATGCATATGAGAGCCACTCAACATTTTTATCGTGGTCTTCTCCTTAGTACGACCCAAAAAAAGAAAAGAATTTCAGAGAAATACACTAAAATATTTTTGGAGTTTTTAGTTTTTTCTTGAAAGAAACAAATTAAAGAAGGGGGAACAAAAAAGAGAAAAACTATTTACACGGGAAAGCTCCCAACAAGCAAAAGAAGAAATGGGAAATCTTTTGGGGTTTTCTTTTAATACTACAACTAATTTAAACTAGAAAGAAAAACCGAAAAGAAGCGAGATACATTTTGGATTTTCTCAAAGTTTTTCAAACACACAAAGAAGAAAGCGAGAAAATAAACCTAACATGAATTATACAATGGAAAAGAATGAACACCGACAACTGGAATGAAATGTGTGAGCATGAATGTAATGTCGGTGGGAAATACGTACTCCCCTAAACTTAGGCTTTTGCCTGCCTTGGTAATCACCATCCCTGGCTCGGTTAATAGTCAAAATGGTAGCTCGTGGAGGCTCTAGGCGCGGTCTCCTCAGCTCGATGGGCAGCATCCACTGCTGCGTTGTATGCACGTGCCTCTCTCTCATAAATGTAATACCTTCCTTTCTCCTTGTAATCAAAGAGAGTAGGTGCAGGCAAAAATAGGTACAATAGGTTTTTTTATCGAACAGCAAGTTATAATTGTAATTTGTAGCTCCATATTTGATGAACTTATGATGCTGCATCGCATCGAAGTCTAAATATCTCGTGGGTAAAACAGGATCATTGCAAAGGTGAAACTCTTATCCTTGGATATAAATGGGAGGCATAAATTCCTCCATATAAATGACCACTATCAGCATTACATTGCAGCCTCCGTGCAACAATTGCTCCAAGATTATATCGTTCAATGCCCGTTAAAGCAGTATGTATAAGGCTTCAATCTGGGGCATAGAGTGTACTGTAGTCTTGTTTACCCACGACGCATTTGCCATTAAAGAGTGCAAAGTAACGGATAGAGGGAAATTGTATATTTTTTATTCTAGCTTGTGCAACTCCCCTATCCTCACCACAATAGTGTTGGGAACGTAGCATGCAATTTCAAAAAATTCCTACGCTCATGCAAGATCTATCTAGGAGATACATAGCAACGAGAGGGGGAGAGTGTGTCCACGTACCCACGTAGACCGAAAGCGGAAGCGTTTGACAACGCGATTGATGTAGTCGAACTTCTTATTGTTCTGACCGATCAAGCACCGAACGTACGACACCTCCGAGTTCTGCACACGTTCAGCTTGATGAAGACCCTCGAACTCTTGATCCAACAAAGTGTCGAGGGAGAGTTTCTTTAGCACGACGGCGTGGTGACAGTGCTGGTGAAGTGATCCGCGCAGGGCTTTGCCTAAGCACTACGACAATATGACCGAAGGCGTAAACTGTGGAGGGGGGGGGGCGCACACGGCTAACAATCATTGTTGTGTGTTCTAGCGGTGCCCCCCTCATACATGTAGGTTGGAGGGCAGGAGAGGTAGCCAAGGGTCGCCCCAAGTAGGAGGAATCCTACTTGGGCGCCTCCCAATTCGGCCTCCCCCCTACCATATCCATCTAGAGGGGAAGGAAGGAGGAGGGAGGAGGGAAGGAAGGGGGAGGTCGAATCCCTCCCCTTCCTTTCTCCCTTCTCCTCTTTCCTTCCCCCTTATTTTGGCCTACATAGGCGCACCAGCCCCTTAGGGGCTGGTTGATACGTCTCCAACATATCTATAATTTTTGATTATTCCATGCTATTATATTATAAATCTTGGATGTTTTATAATCATTTTATATCATTTTTTGGTACTAACCTATTGACATGGTGCCAAGTGCCAGTTGTTGTTTTCTGCATGTTTTTTACATCGCGGGAAATCAATACCAAACGGAGTCCGATCGCAGCGAAACTTTTTGGAGATTTTTTTGGACCAGAGGACAACCAATGGGTCGAAGAAGCACCTGGGGGGGGTACTCCAAGGAGAGCACAACCCACCAGGGCGCGCCAGGAGGCCCAGGCGTGCCCTGGTGGGTTGTGCCCACCTTGGGTGCCCCTGAACCGCCTCTTTGCTCTATAAATACCGCAATATTCTAGAAACCCTAGGGGAGTCGACAAAAATCAATTCCAGCCGCCGCAGAGTCCAGAACCACCAGATCCAATCTAGACACCATCACGGAGGGGTTCACCACTTCCGTTGGTGCCTCTTCGATGATGCATGAGTAGTTTTTTGTAGACCTTCGGGTCCGTAGTTAGTAGCTAGATGGCTTCCTCTCTCTCGTTTGATTCTCAATACAATGGTCCCTTGGAGATCCATATGATGTAACTCTTTTTGCGGTGTGTTTGTTGGGATTGGATGAACTTTGAGTTTATGATCAGATCTATCTTATTATCCATGAAAGTTATTCGAATCTTCTTTGATCTCTTATATGCATGATTGCTTATAGCCTCGTATTTCTTCTCCGATATTTGGGTTTTGTTTGGCCAACTTGATCTATTTATCTTGCAATGGGAAGAGGTGCTTTGTAGTGGGTTCGATCTTATGGTGCTTGATCCCCAGTGACAGAAGGGGAACCGACACATATGTATCTGTGACATCGCAATTTTGAATTTGGATGTTAATCATTAGGTCATCATATGCATCCATATTTTGAGCATTTTGAATTTGATTTATTTGGACACTTTGATCCTAGAATTCCATAAGCAACTCAAGGACCATGTGAGAGAGTTGGAGGTTTTCATAAAATTTCATTTTGAATTTTCAAAGTTGGTAAATTGGATCAAAGTGATTATTGTTGAAATTATTTTTCCTAATTATTTCCAAATAGATAAAAATAATGAGAGAACATAATATGACTTCTTCAAAACAGGGGAAATAATGGAAATTTAATTTGAATAAAAATATATTTTTATTTGAGTTTTATTTGATATTTATTCGGTTAAATTTGGGGAAAGTTGAATTTTTGAGAATTGCATTTTAGCCCAGAAAAATGTTCACATGGTCCTAAATATTAGGGGAGGACCGTGAAAATTATTTTTGGAATTTTATTTATTTTTATTTTGGATTTTCTCTACGACAAAATTATTAAAAAAATTCTTTTAGACCGAACTGAGCCGAAGGCCTAGCCGGCCCGAGCTGCTGCCGCCGCCTTCTCCCCGACCCGTGCTCGAGCCGGACTCCTGCGAGAGTCCGGGATTGCCCCGCCGCCGCCTGGCCCCTTGGCCAAGTCAGACGCCCCGGCCCCCTCTTAAAAGCCGCCCCTCTCTCCTCTCAAGCCGCCGCAGCCCCGCTCTCTGCAGCGCCGCCGCTCGCTGCACGCTGCCCACCGTCGTCGCCTCGCCACGCCTCGCCGGAGCCGCCACCGCCGGTTCTGCTCCCCGAACCGGTATAAAACCAATAGAACCCATCCTTTTTTTAAAGTTCGGTTTTATTTTATTAGATCGGTTTATTATTTAGGTTATGTTATTTAGAGAACGTTCACCTGATTCGTTCTGTTAACGAACAAACTCGTTCGTAAGTTTCTATTAGTGAACGTTCGTTTGTTAGATTTTTCTTTTTAGTTTAATTTTCGGCCAGAGACCTATCCGTAACTATTTTCATCGCAGATTAGTCCCTGATCTTCAAAACCTCACTACTTTTTTCTCGTTTATCCAAATCCAGTGAAACCAACGCCAAAATCTTCGTCTTGATCCCCTCTGTCCAGATAAACAACTTGAACATGATTTTGAAAATTGAAAATTTGGTTTCAAGTAGATTTGAATTTGTACTTCTTTTGATCATAGTTTGAGTTTCATAACTCCGATTCGAGTGATTCTTTTTGCAAATCGAAGGTCTTCACTTGAACTTTCTGTTTAGATCTTTTATTTTGGTTTTACCTTTGTATCATATGCTTGAGTGCTTATGTATGCTATTGTTTGTTCACGATAGAGTTTCCGGAGTGCGAGGCTTGCTTCTACGAATCACTAGGGTTTTCTGAATGTCAGCAAGGCAAGTAACACTTTGATCATATCCCTTATTTACCCAGTTTTTATGTAGTAGTTTCAAACCCTCAAACATTGCATGAGTAGGTTTTTGATAACATGTGGGTGTTTGGAAGTAGTTGATGAGGTAGGAACCTATTGTCTTATATTAAACCCAGGGTATTATTGCGTTATGCTTGCATTACTTTGCTATGCTCGTAGACGTGGATTGGTGTGTGAGATTCATGAAAGATGTGAGAGTTATTTATAATTAGGGGAAACTTAAGGTGGCTACTTTAATACACATCTGGGTGGATTGGTTGTGGGCACCTAGGGATATACCAGTGTTGTCCTAGGAGAACACGGGGTACCCATGTGATCATCCTATGGAATGCCACCCAGGCTCAATGGGATCATAAGATTATTCATGTTAGAAACTTCCGTGTGCAGCCACAAGCAATTATGGGCTCTGGCATAGTTGAGTAAGTTGTGGGAATCCTTTCCATGATAGGCTAGCAGATGTGGGGGAATTATAGGTGTACCGACCTATCTATCGGTTAAGGGGAGTGATAACCCCCAAGTATAGGGGATCGCAACAATTTTTGAGGGTAGAGCATTCAACCCAAATTTATTGATTCGGCACAAGGGGAGCCAAATAATATTATCAAGTATTAGCAGCTGAGTTGTCAATTCAACCACACCTGGAAACTTAATATCTGCAACAAAGTGTTTAGTAGCAAAGTAATATGATAGTAGTGGTAACGGTAACAAAAGGTAACGGTAGCAAAAGTAATGTTTTTGGTATTTTGTAGTGATGATAGCAATAGCAATGGAAAAGTAAATAAGCGAAGAACAATATATGGAAAGCTCGTAGGCAATGGATCGGTGATAGAGAATTATGCCGGATGCGGTTCATCATGTAACAGTCATAACCTAGGGTGACACAGAACTAGCTCCAATCCATCAATGTAATGTAGGCATGTATTCCGAATATAGTCATACATGCTTATGGAAAAGAACTTGCATGACATATTTTGTCCTACCCTCCCGTGGCAGTGGGGTCCTAATGGAAACTAAGGGATATTAAGGCCTCCTTTTAATAGAGTGCTGGACCAAAGCATTAACACATAGTGAATACATGAACTCCTCAAACTACGGTCATCACCGGTAAGTATCCCGATTATTGTCACTTCGGGGTTAACGGATCATAACACATAATAGGTGACTATATACTTGCAAGATAGGATCAAGAACTCTCATATATTGATGAAAACATAATAGGTTCAGATATGAAATCATGGCACTCGGGCCCTAGTGACAAGCATTAAGCATAGCAAAGTCATAGCAACATCAATCTCAGAACATAGTAGATACTAGGGATCAAACCCTAACCAAACTAACTCGATTACATGATAAATCTCATCCAACCCATCACCGTCCAACAAGCCTATGATGGAATTACTCACGCACGGTGGTGAGCATCATGAAATTGGTGATGGAGGTGTTGGAAATATGCCCTAGAGGCAATAATAAAATGGTTATTATTATATTTCCTTGTTCATGATAATTGTCTATTGTTCATGCTATAATTGTGTTATCCGGAAATCGTAATGCATGTGTGAATATATAGACCAC